>NW_006800092.1:1341065-1399362 GCF_000485575.1 Poecilia formosa | reverse complement strand
CATTTTGGAAAAAGCAAACCTTTACAGGTAATGCATACATCTCAGAAAACGAGTTGATTACTCATAAACTCTTCTGGGGTGATTATACACTACAAATCTAGTAGCTACTGGGTCTCGAAGCAGAAATATGATCTGAAGCATATGACCAAATCAAACTATTCATATGGAAATAGTTTGAAGAAAATTTGTGGGATGACCTGAAGAGAAGAGAGCATAATGAAGAATCAGGTCTCTGTGTATGCCAAAAATAAAAGAAGCCAAATAGTCTTTAAAGATAAGCTGAACTTAATTAGAGATGCTGTATAATATAAATATAATGCTATATTCACACAAGAAAAATCCTTCCTGACAGCCTCGTTTGATTATTTCTTTTACCCCCCTGGTTTGCAAAATACATTTTTGTTATTCCACAGTCAGGCACTTCGTCAGCATGAGGTAATCGAGCTGATCTGAGGCGGGTTTGGCTCACGGTGAGGTTCAAGCCCATCTGACATATTTCAGTGACAGTTGGCGAGACGGCCATATGTTCATCCACAGTCGGCGCCGTCAGGGAAGGTGCTGCCGCTGACACCACCTGGACCACAGACTGGAGCAGACAAGGACAAGGTCACGATGAAGACAGAGACGGACTGGGATGTTCATGTGATGCTTTTACACCAGTTTAAAAAGAGATACTCTCATTTGGGCTTCCTGTGTTAACTATTTAGGTTTATTTTTTTCTGAGAACTGTGGCATATGGAGACTGATTCCAACAAAAAAAAAAAAGGAATTAGAAAATTATCCCCAAGAATAAATGAAAGCATACATCTCTAAAAGTAATTCATTCTACAGTTTAAAAAGAAAAGTGTGCTGAAGGTCATGTTTGATTACAGTATTTTTTTGACTATAAGCCGCTAATTTTTTCATGAGACTTTTCTGTGGATTTTTATTCAACCACCAGGGGGCTCTTTAGCAGGAAGTGAATCATTGGAAATCAAAAAAGAAAGTGCTAATTGTCATTTAAAACAAGCACATGCTAGCAGCAGGCACAGCGGAGAAATTTCTTCAAACTCATATGATGCAGCTATTAAGTTGAAGGCTATTGATAGAAATAGAGCCGCTACACGTAAACTCGGCATGAACGAAACCATGGTGCGGCGTTGGAGACGGAGGGCTGGAAAGGAAAACCGAGAGCAGCGGAGATACCAGTGGCTTATAGCCCGGTGCGGCTTATAAATATGTACTTTCCAGTTTTTGGGTTTGTTTTTTTTTTGTTTGTTTGTTTTTTTTTTTTTCCAAAAAAGTATGTGCGTTCTATTGTCCGGAAAATACGGTGTATGTTTATTTACCAATGAAAAGAAAAAGAAAATGTTCTGCATACAGCCCAGCAGTCAGAACCAGTCGAGGTGAAACTGGGTGATTCGTGTCACCAGCAGGCTGATTGGAGTGACGGCCGGCTTGCCCTGGAGAATCTAAAGTGATCTAATCTCCTTCTTTGTCTTTTTAATGGCTGCAGGGTGAGCAACAGAAGGCATTTATCATCATCATTTTAGGTTCTGTCATGTTTTAATTGATAATTATTTAAAATGTAGTAGACTAAAAGCTAATTAGGGCAGATCCTTTACTAGAGCCGTTAAATACAGTCCTGCCTAAAGGAAAGTTAAAAAGCAAATTGTGTCTTGGTTTATTTCCTTTCAGCAGCTGTAAAATGCGATTATATTTAGTTTGAGTAAATTCCAGATAAACTGATATGGGATACAGCACTCAAATTGTTCCTTTTCCACAGAATAGCTCATGGAAATCATTTATATTTTCAAGCAATGACGATTGTTTCCATTATTTTATGTCTGAAATGTTTCTACAGTGTTCAGATCCACGTAAACAAGGTTCTCTGCTGCACAGTGAAACACGTGACATGAGCGATCAAGTCCCTCCGCCGTCAGAGCGAAGTGGAGCAGACACGTATGAAACATCACCAGCAGAAAAGGCCCGTTGAAATTAAATCATGTACAGCAGCAGAAAGCCACAGTAACGTAATAAACATGACTCTGTGCATTTAGTTTTAGCCGATTTAAGTGCAGCAGGGCGTAAAGGGAACACACAATCTCATGAGTGCAGGACAGCCTCATGGGAAATGTATTTTTAAGACATTCAATCTCCAGATACTAGCATGTGCTTTGTTATGCTGTATTCCCAGAGCTGCAGTGGTCGTCCACATTAACAAAGATTTATTTGGAATTACAAATCAATTAAAGTTGGAAGCTGGTGCGTCACTGAGGGGGATCATGTGTGACACAGCAGCAGCCCGAGGAAGTGAACTGAAGAGCCCTGATGTCTAACAAAAGGATTGTGTGGTTTCCTGGTCAGTAGTTAAATAAAATCATGAAATTCCCCCTTTTTTCTCCAAAGTCACGATTTCCTGAAGTCCTAATGAAGGGGACGGCTGTCTTTGATTAAATGCAACATGATTACAGTCCCTTCGATACCGTTTGTTTGTAGGACACTTATTTCCTTGCTGTTAATTAAAGACGGGCGCTGAGACAACTGGCAAAACTCTTTTTTTTCTCTCTGTTTTGCAGAGTTGCGTACTCACAAAGTATCCGTACTTCTTGAAAGCAGCTGACGCTGTGCTGCCTGAAAGCACATAATACAAATTTGAGTAACTCAACAAACTGAGATAAATATTACTTTTCAAAAAATAATTTCTTTTTCTCCTTTCATAGATGTTTGATTTTGATCAGGTTTGATTCCCCCAATTACCTGATGCAGTGATTTACAGTCATACTCTTTGTGTTTGCCTATCCTCTCAAATCTCCCCTCAAAATGCTGTAAGTTTGTGATTATTTGTGACCTAATGCTTTGGCAAGACTATCCAATGCTTTTACAAAGGAGTTTTAATTCCCTATTTATGCTTATCAATACAATGAGTACTGATGTTTATAAAATACTTTCTACGACATCCAGCCTTACGAGTTTGTCGTCTTCATATTTCGATTGAACAAAAACTCTTCCTCCTGCATCAAACCACCACCATGTTGGGGGGAATTGGTGCAAAACACGTTTTTAAAGCGCGTTTCATCTCCTGAACTGTATATTTTCGTTCATACACAACGCAATAGCGTTAAAGTAACAGAGGTGACCTGCAGGGTTCGGTGAGGTCGTGCAGCTCAAACACAAATCTCTGAGGAAATAAAAAGCAGGTCAGTGGACTGAAGTGACATGAAACATTCATAACAACGTAATGGTTCCTGATAGGTGTCTGTCACTGGGTGCTGTGAGCCAGTGCCCCTCTGTGGACTCACCAGGTCATTGCAATAATAACACTAACCTGCCTCAGACGTCCCACTCAGAAACGAGGTCTGCTTTGTGTTCAAGAATTATTGCGATATCACTCAGTTATTTTTATTATGCGTTTTAATCAGTAAAATGTTAATACACTTGTTTTCTTTTGGGGAAAATTTTGATTTTCGTTGACCTTTTGTTGCATACAACCCCAAAATCTTGGCACTGGCTCATATTTTGGATTCATTTCCCATTCATGCTGTTTGTTTTAGTAAACATTAACTCGGGACCATCTGGGTTTTTTCTTTTCAGGCTGGCCGTCTGGACTCTCATTACCCGAAGGTGTGCGGCCACCAGGGCAATGTGCTGGACATCAAGTGGAATCCGTTTTTTGAAAACGTCATAGCCTCCTGCTCTGAAGACACCTCGGTTAGTGGCACACAAACACGTAGGACTGAAAACCGTTTAACTTCTGTTTCAGCTTCTGTTTGGATGTTTGATTCCAGGAGTTGTGCTTAAAATGGCGAGTGGTCAGATTTGAAATTTAATCACACACAAAAAAATTCTGCAACACAAAGTTAGATCTTTGCTTTAAAACCCCGTTAGTCTTTAACTTTCTCCTCACACCACAACTATAAAACCCTCAGGGGACATTTTCGTAGCCGTACATCCACATGTTACTCTTCGTTCCTAAGCTCGGCAAAGCCGTAGCCGCTCTGTGTTCTGTGTAGTACTTTCACTTGTTGAATTATAATCTGATCTGATCCACGGCAGAGCTGCAGGCCCTTTCAGTAATCCGCTCTAATCCCCAAGCAGCGGGCTACATTGATAGCTCGTGCTATTTTTGATCAGATGGATCTTCAGCAAAATGATTTATGATTCTTTTTGAGGTCATAGTTAAACTGTAGGTTTGGAAAATGCAACATGGCTTCTGACAAAAGAGCTGCAGGTACATGAAGATAACAAGGACAGAAGTTACTCTCACTGGCCTCTTTATTAGGTACATATTGTTATCACACCATTATGACTTCAGATATTACAAGTAAGGTTTAACAGAAGCATCCAAAACAAAATGTCCAGTAATTTTATGCTCTATGGATTTTTTTTTTTATTTTTTTTGCAGGTTCGAATATGGGAGATCCCAGAAGGCGGTCTGAGGCGCAACATGACGGAGGCGGTCCTGGAACTGTACGGTCACAGCAGACGAGTGGGTCTGATCGAGTGGCATCCAACCAGCAGCGGCATCCTCTTCAGCGCAGGCTACGACTATAAGGTGCACAAAGCGTCACGTCTTGGGTTAATTCCCAGTTTCTAACAGTTTCCCCTAAAATAAAAACAACTCTTCCTGGTGTCGCAGATCCTCATCTGGAACCTGGAGACGGGAGAGCCGGTGAAAATGATCGACTGCCACACTGACGTCATCCTGAGCATGTCCTTTAATACGGACGGCAGCCTGCTGGCCACCAGCTGCAAAGACAAGAAGCTGCGCGTCATTGAGCCACGCTCCGGGAGAGTCCTCCAGGTTACATTTTTATCAACATCTACGTGAAACAATTATTAGGACTAAATGCTACTGGCTCTGTTTGTCTTCTTCCAAAGGATTGGATCCTTCATATTATTCAGATCTTTTATTTTTTTGTAAACTCTTTCTCTGCCGCCCAGCCAGAAAAAGCAACACATCATTTCAGTTAGTTAAAGAAGTTAAAATCAGTACTGCTCCTCCATGTAAAGCTTATTTATCTTTTATATGGATCGCTATCCATTGTGAGTGCTTTATTATGACCACAACTATAGGAGACAAGCAGAAAAAAAAACCTGTTAATTATTAAATGGGGCCATCATTGTGTCTCGATGCTCGGAACGATCCATTTTACTCCATTTGAGAAATGCACTCCTTCCTTCCTGAGCATCATCATTTCGAGTCGCCTGGAACAGCCTGGTCTTTTCCTGCGCTATCAAATTAAACTGCATCAACGATGGCCTTGATAAGACCTGTGTGCCTCCTGCCTTCCGCAGCAAACCCAAGGCATCAAATTAAGGCAGAAAGGAGCACAAAATAATTAATAACATTTCCGATTTTAGTTATCAAACATAATAATAATATTCTCTATGGTTGTGTTTTTAAGATTTTTTATTTTTATTTTTATGTCTCCATCATTGCAATATTTGCATCTGACAGGATTTCATACTCATACTGAAACTCGACTGTGTCATTGTGTGCCCCCCCCCACCAGCAAGCCAGTTACAAGAACCACCGCGTGAACCGAGTGGTCTTCCTGGGGAACATGAAGCGGCTGCTCACCACCGGGGTTTCTCGCTGGAACACCAGGCAGATTGCTTTCTGGGATCAGGTCAGGCGGTGCCTCTGCGTGGCCTCTCTTCACGATGCCACGGTGGGAGGAGCGGGCGGCTGGATGCGTTTAACTCTCTCCGTTTCTGTCCTCTCAGGAAGATTTGTCCATGCCTATTGTGGAGGAGGACATAGACGGCCTCTCGGGACTGTTGTTCCCCTTCTACGACGCGGACACACACATGCTGTACCTGGCAGGCAAGGTCGGAACCTCTTCGAATCCGTCACGTGATTAGCACGTTGTGATTTGTGAAAATTGAAGACTTAACGTGTTTTTTTGTTGTTGTTTTTTTTGGTTTTTGCAGGGCGATGGCAACATTCGTTACTTTGAAATCACCACAGAGAAGCCGTACATTCAGTATCTGATGGAGTTCCGCTCCCCAGCCCCACAGAAAGGTCTGGGTAAGTCGGAGCTTGATCCAACGTCGTCTACGGCAAAATAGATTCATCTTTATTAGCAGTGTTGAGACGCGGAAGAAGTGCTAGGAAGACTGAAAATGAGCTGCATGATTGGCAGTGTAAAGAGCTCCAGCAGCTTGTCCAGAGATGTCAGATGGATTCATGCATCCTGCTGGTGATATTCCGGTTTGCCATGCTTCACGTTGTCACGGTAATTGTATCGCCGCGTTCGTCTGATCTCCCTGTGCAGGTGTGATGCCAAAGCTCGGGCTGGACGTGGCGGCCTGCGAGGTGTACCGCTTCTAC
Organism: Poecilia formosa; assembly: GCF_000485575.1. Taxonomy (NCBI): domain Eukaryota; kingdom Metazoa; phylum Chordata; class Actinopteri; order Cyprinodontiformes; family Poeciliidae; genus Poecilia; species Poecilia formosa. The sequence goes on along the minus strand of NW_006800092.1, from coordinate 1,393,046 downwards.
AAACTGGTCACCCTCAAGGGTTTGATCGAACCCATTTCTATGATTGTGCCAAGAAGAGTGAGTGTGTCCTTTCACCACAATCAGACGCACAGCAGCTTGCAGAAGTACAACACCAACACACTGCGTCCACAGAACTCAATTGTCTTTTACTAGGTTTGGATGAAATGGAGAGAGCGTAACTTTGTTGGGTCGAAAAGAAAATTTTGTTCCCAGATATTTCACAAATAAAAATCTGAAAAGTGTGAAAATCCTCTTTACTCTGAGGCTAAATAAGAATCCAGTGCAACCAGTTGTGCTCAGAAGTCACCTGTTTAGAAAACAGAGGCCAGCTTTCAGTGCTTTTTCAAAGCAGACAGGTCAAGGAGAGAGGTGTGAAGATGTTTAAAGCAGGGTAAGTTTTGAAAAGATATTCTAAAAACACATCAAGAGCTGATCAAATCATGTCCATGAGTTTTACTGATACCTAAAATATAAGAAGACTTAAAAATTGATGTTCACAGATACCCTGTGCTATTTCGAAAATAAGAATGAACCAACATTTCAGTCAAAAGTTGGAAGACTTCTTAAAAAAAACAAAAAAAAACTGTTGGCACAAAGAAAGAGGGTTCTGCAAAAAGATGGCTTCAGGAAGTCCACTCATATGCCACACTTTTCAGATTTATATTTCAACATGCAGGTTTTACATCCATGAAGGTGTTGCTAAGTACAACTGGAGTGTAATTTCTCAGCACTCACAGTATCACACAATCCTTGTTTGTAAGAAATACCTGTCAAAAGTTTAAAGTTAATGAGATGATTCACAAATGTCACCTATTCATACAGATCTTTAATTAGATTTAAAGAGAAGATTTTCTTAGCTTCTTGCTAAAACTCTACCAGATCAAATATACTAAAACAAAATATATTGTAATGGGTGATTATGAAAGATATAGTAAAATTTGATGTTTCTCTCTTTTTTTTTTTGCCCTAAAACAGTGTGCTGCATCAAATGTTTGGCAAATAAGCTACGCAGAGCAGATGCTAAATCATCTGAAAATGTGTGTTAACAGTCAGATACATACCAGGAGGACATTTATCCAATGACAGCCGGGACCGAACCTGCCTTGTCCGCCAGCGAGTGGCTAAGTGGGATTGATAGAGGTAAACAAAACACTCAGCTGCTTCACAACTCCAGCAACAACAACAAAAAACAGCAAAAGAGTCCTAAAGACAAGAGATCCATCATTTTTATTTGATTCAGGGTTTGCCTGGTAATACTACGGCTCCACCCGTCATCCGACCACTTATTCCCTCTGGTGTTCACTCTAGATGCACCAACTTCTTGCATCAGCACACCAATTGTTAATCTACACGTAGGACTAAATTACTCTAAACCAGGAGCATTGCTGCTTCATTTTTTTTTTTTTTTTCTGTCGGTCAGTGAACAGTCTCCCTGCCTGTGTGTGAGCCGTATGAGTCGCTTTTCTCGTGTGTCTCTCTGAGAGCCAAAGCTTTCTGCTTCTCTCAGAGTACCGTCCTCATGAGGGCTGTCTCAGCAGAAGTCGGAGCCTATGCAGCCAAAAAACAGAAGCTGATTAAGCTTTCTTCAAGTACGCAAGTGTTTTTGTTTTATCAGCTGTATAGTAAAATAAAGTGAAACTGAATTTTTTTAATTTTTTTTAAAGTGTCCCTGGTGGTTTATTAACAGAAATGAGAAGAATTAGATGCAGGAAAAACAAAAACTACCAGTACTGATGAGATGTTTTACACGTTGTCCATGAAGAATGCACTTACTGCATTCTCTCTGTGTCACTCTTTGTGTTTTGCTGTGTTGGACACATCTTACAAAATGTTTTTTTGGAGAATGTATTTTTAAAGACTCAGCACAGGTTGATTGTAGCATCACAGAGGCTGAAAATTATGTTACATTTCAGTTTGGCCACAAGTACACTGTACTAGCAAGGCGAGGCAAGTTTATTGAAATGGTACCGTTTTTCACAGCATTGTTTCAATTAAAGACTATTTTATTGTCTTAGAATCTAATCCAGTCTGCTGTCCAGATGAACAGCGAGGTATCTATGCTCCTCAACCACCGGCAAATATGAAAAGTATTTACATCCAAGACCATTCGATGCCCTACAGTCCATCAGCAAGAGTTTACATCTTGCCGTTTGACAAACAAGAAACCACTGTAGCGAATCCAGGCCTGGAAAGTTTTTAGATTCGTCTTTAAAACCTCCCGGTTTTCACACATTTAACCCTTGACCTTTGCTTCTGACAGACCCAGTGCTGATGTCTCTGAAGGACGGTTACCACAGACCAAACCAGTTAGTTTTTAAAGCCCCAGTGAAGGAGAAGAAGAGTGTGGTGGTGAACGGGATTGACCTGCTGGAGAACGTCCCACCCAGGACAGAGAACGAGGTTTGTGGATCTGCACACATTAAGGTCCCCCAACCCCCTTTGTTTTTTTTTTTTTGTTTTTTTTATTGTTTTGGGGTGTTTTTTAGTCCGTAAGAGGGTTTTCTTTTTAATTCAGCTAAAAACGTTCTGGAATATTGTGGGTTATGGGATGTCAGATCTCGTTTGCATGAGAGGTTTGCACCAGAGTTTGTCCACATCAAAATAAACACATTTCAAGAATTGGGGGTGGGGGAGGGGGGAGCACTGCTTTAGCACTCACCTCAATTATACATATCATTTGGTTGAGTTTGTGTGTTTTTGTTTTGTTTTGTTTACACAGCTCCTACGGATGTTTTTCCGGCAGCAGGACGAGCTGCGGCGGCTGAAGGAGGAGCTGACCACGAAGGACGTACGAATACGCCAGTTGGAGCTGGAGCTCAACAACCTGAAAAACGTTAGCCCCAAAGACGTCTGACCTCCGAGCCTTGTGGACTGGCAAAGCTGCTTCCTTTGCTCCCCCCCACCTCCAAACCTCCAAAAATAGCCTCCGAGTCCCACCATGTTGCTTTTTTTAAAAGAACTTTCCTGCATAGAGTACAAATAAACTGTTGGATGACGTCTTAACCGATGCAATTACTGGATTCTTACGGTAGTATTTATTATCATTATGATGAAGAACACGCAGTTCAGGGATTTCCAGTTTAAAATGTGATCAATTAGGAGGGAAAAAAATACATAGTACATTTCCTGTTTTCTCTGTGGGGATAGCTGTTCATTCAGTCGGTAGTGATATCGTTTACTTTTAACTTTGGCACATAAGCGTTTGTGTCACTCTCCCCGACCTTTTCTTTGTGTGGAAATGCCTTGTTAGAAATGCAGAAAAAAAAAAAAGAAAAGAAAAGAAAAAAAAGCCCCTTCACCTATCCTGCGTTTCTGACCAAATCTCCCTCTTTCCCACTTTCTGTTAAACCAAAACAGGATGATGGAAAGACTCCAACCCATCCTCTCCCAGCCCCTGCAGTCTGTAGTAAGCTGCAGCATTATCCCCGAATAACAGAGGTGAAGTAGTTTCACACCTGTCAAGTGGAGAAGCATTTTGCAGACATGGATCGTGTTGCTTTTTTTTTTTTTTTTTTCTCCCCCAGAAAGCTGCTTATCCTGTAACTGCTTTCTTTCACCTGCTGGTATAAAGTGACTTCTCAACACTGACTCATAGCGCCACAAATCCCCGTCTTTTCCCGAGAAGAGTGGATACTTAACTTAGGTTTTTGACTCTGTGTTCAAATAGTGCAAAAGTAGAGAACACAGATGGTAGACATGTGTAGCTACTCACATTCATCCTCCACTGAGGCTGCTTTGTAGTAGGCCATTTTGAAGATTTGAGGGCGATAAACATTTGCTTCTATTTATTTGACACATTTTAACTTTTTTAGCTGACAACTTGCCTACTTATTAACCCTTTTTTTTTGTAAACACAGCAAAAGTAATGGTTTTGACGCTCTCTGGATAGCGCTGTATGTATGTGACCGAACCGATGAAAAAACCTGTATGGAGCAGCAGATTATACGACTGTAACTGGGGATGCGTTTGCTTTTAGTTGTCATTTTTGCTTTAGTCACCTGTTTCCAATTCACATGTAACAGCAAATCTTGGCTACACCGCAGTTTAAGTGCCTGTATTTAATGCTTCAGTCGGCCCTAAATTACACTTGATTAGCAGTATTTTAACAGCTGGGTTTTCTATGCAGGCTAAATTCCAGCCAAGCTTTTGTTGTCTTTGATTCTGCTTCCCGTAAAGCAAGGCAAAGAGAAAGGAAAGATCCACCAGACGAAAGAGAAGAAAGTGTAACAGGTAGGTTTGGAAACAGAAACGTAGGATGATTGAATCATCGGGAAGCATAATGGCGTCATATGGTGCATGTGTGTTTGCAGGTTTTTTAAAAAAAAAGGCTGCAATATGGTAGACATCGGAAGGGGATGCAGGAGGTTCTGAGTTGGTAGCCAAATGATTATCTTGTCAAATGCTTCAAACTTGAAGTTTTAACAAATCAATTAAATGTGTTTGCATTATACCCCACCTCAGATTTTGTAAACAAAAAACTTCTGATCATAAACTTGAGTCTGTTCCATCTAACTACTCATTTAAAAAAATTCCCAAACGGGGGACAGATTTGATTTTTTTTTTTTTCTTCCCCTTCAATTTGATATTCTAATGTAGCCGGTTAAAAAATTAACACAAATGATTGGGTTTAATTGTAAGATTTTACAGCGGCAGCATAAAAATTATTTTGATTTCATCATTCTAAAAATGACTCAACACCCAAAACACTACAGATTATATATTTTCCTCAAGATGAAGCTCGTTGTGGGGGGATTTTATTCCCCCTCTTTACACAAAGGAAATAATACGACCCAAATTGAGCCCAATTTTTGGACATATGTCCTCAAATTTGAGTCTAGATAAATTTCGTCTGACATGCCGAGAAAGTGGCTGCGAAATAATCCAAAACCATGCCGCCTCCGCCTCCATGCTTACCAGCTGGTGTGTGCTGAAACTCCATACTTTGTTTTTCATCGTTACGGCTAAACACATTCCCTTTCATCTCAGGTTTGTTTGCATTTGGCGTGCCAGGTGAGGTCTGTAAAGTCTGAGTTGCAGCTCCTGGGATTTTGCAGCTTTTCTAAACATTTTGTCAGAATAAACTGGTACGTCCTCTTCTCTGGAGACTGGAAAATGCCTGAAGTGTTTCCCACAAATGAATCATTTTGTCTGACTGAAGTGAAGTGACGAATTTCACAGCCTTTTGAAATTACTCCAATACGCTTTCCAGCTGATGGGCAGCAAAAATTGCTTTTCTGAAGTTGTTGCTGGGCGTCACAGCACTATGCAGCTCTTCTTTTATAATATGTTTTAATGTCCTTTTATCAGCAGTATATAGCTACTATTTAATACATATTGATAGTGTGGATGCTGCTGCGTTTGTCATTTTGACAGCATAAGAAAAATACCGGAAACACAAGTCATATTTTTTTTTTTTACCATATTTCTTAAAATTTGATTCTAAAAGCAATAAAATCCATATTTTCATGACTACACTACAAGAACCACACCCACATTTGACTTTCACAAAAAAAAAAGAAAAGAAGCACAACGTTTCAAATAGTTTATATAAAAAGGATTTATTGAAGTGAATGGGAGAGAAAAAGAGAAACAAAATTTGGATGATGACACTGGATTTATCAGAGTGAAACTTTTACGAGGTGGGCCAATTCCACCGTTGCACTTTACCGAGAGCAAAGCCCAATTCATCGACTGTGTTAAAATTTATTTTTTTTTTTTTACACTTTGAAATAACATATTTAAATGCGTATGCACTGCAGTTGTAACTTCCAATTAACACCAATTACTTCTCTACACTAACACCACCAGCTCAAAACATGGTCACCTTCATGTGCCCCCGAAAAAAAAAAAAGAGGATAAAAATAAAAACATGGGGAAAAGCAAACAAAAAAACCCAAAAACAATAAGTTCTGATGGCAAACATTGTCTTCTCATGGAAGGATTATGCATATAAAGTTCAAATCCAAGAAATTTCACACTGCGCATTTTAGATAAAGCAGCATACATATTTAATATTTTATTACAATTCATAGTTTCACCTCAGTTGTCTGTTCAATGTCTGCCGTCATCAAAGAGAATACAAAAAAATAGATTTGGTCATTATTTACAAGAACACGTAATTTCCGAACTATCAAAGCTGAGGGTTTCAGGAGGAGGAGCGGCTTTGACAAAGGCAGACATGTTGGTGCCATAATTTGTTTTTTGTTTTTTTTTTGTTTTGTTTTTTTCCTTTTAAAAAAAGCCCTGCCAGGGTCACACTGTGCACGTTCAGACAAAAAGGTTCACACCAGGACAGCAGAGAGTATTGGCTTACCGGTGACACTACAAATACATAACTTACATCATAAGAGAAACAAAAAAATAAAAATATGATGCAAAACAATACATTTAAGACAAGGAAATGACAGCCATACATGAAATCCAGTAGTTGACTTTAAAATGTATAAGACATGCACTCTTTTTTTTATTATTATTTTTGTTTTCGAAGGGGAAGCCTTTTAAAATGCATAAGTTATCTGAAACTTGTCTTACATAAACAGTGAGAAAACAAAGCGATTTTCTTTTCAAAAAAAGTTGTTTGTTTTGTTTTTTTATCTCTGCTATCGTTTACTTTTACAAAACAGGTGTCCACAAAGCAGGTAAAAGTGGACCGTAGAGACTGGAACATGGGATTATTAGAGGTGCGGGAAGCAGTCCCGTCGACCTGACTGGCCAATAATCAAAAAATAAAAATTCAACAAAAGAAACACTCCTACTGCAATATGAAACTGGGAGGAGGAGAGGGCAGGGAGGTATTTGGGTTTGTAGGGAAGTGACCAAGAGAAACAAGTTTTAAAACAGTTCACAACTCGGCTTACGCGGGACTCTCAGTCGTCTTCGTCTTCCTCCCCTTCTTCATCCAGGTTCCGTTTTCTCTTTTGACCTCGCTCTTCTTCTGGAAAATAAGAGTGAAATTAAGCTTCCTACTGAAAATCGGGTGAATTTCCCTTCAAATCTGGTGCATTTTTCATCATTATTGATCTATTTTCTGAATACGGTGCAGTAAAAATGAAGCAGGTTTAGCCCAACAAGTCAAAGGCAGCCCCCCCTCATGTCATTTTGCACTTGTCACTGGGCAAGATAAAACTTTAGTGAGATGGAAGTAGGTCTCTGATGGGGTTATCTTTTAGATTTTTATTTTATTTTTTAGTGGTTCTATCTTTTGTCCAGTTACAGTAGCAAAAATGAGGATGCCAAGATTCAGTTTAGCTCCAAATCGCCACTTCTACTGTTGTTCTGGTTGTGGCCCAGTGATTTAACTTTAGTCAGTGAGTTTTTTCAAATCAATTAGTTGGAAAAAACTTGGGGGGGGGGAGGCATAAACTATTGCGTATTAAAATAGAAACATCTTCACAACTCTGTCCTTTTTTATTTTGCACAACCAAACCAGTGAAGAAATGTTTTGCTGTGAGTGCTAATTGTAGTGAAACATATAAACAGGATAATCAGAGTGAAAGTGGGGAAAAGTTCAGGTGTATCGACGATCTCCACTTGTACTTACCTTCTTCATCTTCATCATCAACCTCTCTGTCATTCACGTCTTCCTCTTCCTCCTCCTTCATTCAAAGAAAAGGGTGAAAAAAATGAGAGGGCCTTCCTCCAGCTATGCTGTGATTTGAAAAAAAAAAATAAAAAAAAAAATACATACACATATGCGTACGTAATCGAATAAAAATCACCCACCTCCCCACTCAGGTCCTCTTCCTCCTCTTCTTCGTTTTCCTCTTCATCATCCTCTCCCTCTTCGTCTTCCTCGTCTCCAGGCAGGGCGTCCTCGTCGTACTCTTCCTCATCTACATGTTGGTAAAAGCAAATGTTTAAAAGTCAAAATTGGTAACTTAAATGGTGCTAAAAAATAAAGAAGAAGAAGAAGAAGCAGCTATCGTCTTGAGCTGCCTTACACCTACCATCTTCATCTTCGTCTTCATCGTCTAAGCCCTCGGCGTAGACCTCGGCATCGGAGTCGGGGGCCTCCTTGTCTTCTTTGTCGTAGCCGTCTAGGTACGTGAGCTGCGGTAAGAGCTTGAACACGTTGTCTCTGTACTCGTTCAGATTTGTTACTTCACAGTTGAACAGATCGAGGCTTTTCAGGGACCCCAATTCTTTCTGCCAGGAGGGAGCAAAACGGTTAAATGGACGCTTTAGACAGATGCATTTCCTCCACGGACGTGTTTGCAGCGAAGCTGTTTACAGGATGCACAGAGCTGGAAAGCTAAAAAAAAAACCCTGGAATTTTTTTTTTTTTTTTTGGCTTAAAGGTTTTAAATTAAGAATAATGCAGCTCTGCCCCTCCCACACCTGTTGATACCTACTGCTGATTAGCCAAATGAAAAAAGTTGAAGTCAGCTATTTTATATAAACTATAAAAAGACATAACCTTTTTCCCCCCCTTACATTGATGTGGATTCAGAATAAATCCTTTCTATTTTATGGCAATTATTACTAAAATACTTTTATTTACCAAATGATAGAAGAAATATAGATTTTGTTTTGACAGAATTCATTACTTAAAATACAAATATTTACATGTACTAAAATTACTGTGCTGCTCAGGACAGAGCAGGCTTGAACTTTGAACTTTCTGTGTTGCTGAAATGTGTTACACAAATTAACTGTTATGACTTGTGCACTTCACAAAAAAAAAAAAAGATTAAATCCCAAGGAAAGAAATAGTAATGTCTGATTTTATGGATTGTATCTAAATACAACAGCCTATGTCCAGAATAATGGGGAGAATAAATATGCGTTGGTATTTACTCACCAATGGTTCTATTGTGCTAAGATCTTTTATCTTGTTCCCGCTGAGATTCAGATGCGTGAGGTTCGGACATTTGTCCGCCAGAACTTCTAGCCCTCCTGAGATCCGGTTGTCGCTGAGTTCAAGCTGGTGAAACAGTTAAAACCCATTAAAACCGATACAGTCTGGAGTTTTACGCTCGTTCAAGGCTAGAAAGACCTCACCTTTTTGAGTTTCTTTAGCTTCGGCAGATGAGCAACTGTTGTCAGACCGACATTGATTGTGCTTAGAAATTCCAGCTCCTCAAACTCATCCGTTAGACCCTCGATCTTGCCTTCGTTTGAGCGACAGTTGTCCAGCACAAGCTCTTTGACCTGCAGAACAACACATCTGGTTAGTGTTTATCATGAAACTTAAAGTGAATATGTGAAAAGATCATATGCGATGGGCAGAATATTTCAAGTACTTTGCAATGCTACAAATGGACCAAGATTGAATTAAACAAAAAAAAAAAAAGTGCAAATGTGCTTGTGTCATTTTTTGTTTTATAGAACAGGTCATTTTTAAATGTCAGCCACCCACCCTGGGCCTGCATAGCCCCCACCCAGCCCTTTTCATATCTAGGCAGAACATATTAAACAACATATTTGAATAATTGTGGACCTTACATTTGTTGGGGCAAAAGATGCAAATCAGCTGATTTTTGGTCTTATTATTAAGGGCTTATAATTAAGGCTTTGTTTAAAATAACGTTTTATTTTTAACCTAAATGTTCAAAGTTCAGCAGTTACTTTCTTGTGTGCGCATTTCTTTTATTTGTTACATAGTACACTGCACAGTACACTAAAACTCAATGATAGACTCTTCTGACACAATTCAACCTTCCTCCAAATAGAGAGCTCAGGCAGAGCTCTGTCATAAAGATGATAAAATACCGTCGCGGTCCTTGAAAGGAAAGATAAACATGGGGTGTGGCCATATTTGGGGGAGGACGAAATGGAAGTTGAGCCAGTTTTTTTTTTTTTTTTTTTTACACTTTCGACTTTACTTTAGTTGACCTTACGATGTTAAGCAGAGAATTGCGGTCACAGGTGTGCTGTTATCTGACATTTCATTTGGACCTTGAACGTGTCTCTGCCCATCAACAACAGTCAGCGGTCAGAACATATCTCGCCGCTCTAAATATCGCGATGTCTTGGGTCTTCTTTCATTACGTAAATAATAATACATTTAGATCTATTTTTAAGACAAGCCGATCAAAAGTACGCCTGTGCTTATTTGTGAAGTTGTTGATTGAGCAGTAGAACAGCAGGAGACGTGCGTGTTTGGTTTCCGAGCGGCGTAGATGTACATTTTGAGAAAAGAAAGCAGTGGGAGCTGAGCAGGTCTACGAGTCGTGTACAGGGTCATTTGTGAGTAGGAGGGGCCGCTAAAGCCGATTAGATATCCGCCAGGCAAACGTTTCATTGTTGCTTCACCTAAAGCGTTGTCGGTCGGGACTAACGACGAGTGTAGACCGCTAATAAGATGAAGGTATGATAAACCGTTCGTCGTTCGTGTCAAAAGGACGGGGTTTCGGTGTGTTTCGAAATGCCTTTGTTTCTGAGTAAAATGGCGGCTTGTCCTAGTTCTGAAAAACTGGAGCAACAACAACGCGGCTGGAGCGCCTTTTCCAAGTTAGTCGACTGGTTATTCCTAAAAAGAAAAACAAAACGTCCCCCCACGGTGGTTTACACCGACCCCGGGCGAGTTTGTGGTTCGTCCCTACTTGTGTTCGCCCAGCCTGGCGGTTGTTGACGGTCCGTACCGAAAGCGCGTTGTTTCGGCCATCTGTACGCACTGTGGAGGCTTTGGTGGAGGCTGCACGCTTTGCAGCCTCCACCATTACAAGCTGCTTAACGTTTCAATGCACTCCATGCCGAAATAACCCATTTCACCTGGCCGGTTTCGGGTACAGTTCCTACAGGTTGTGATCTTTATGCATCGTTTGATAATTTCTATGACTTCCAGTATGCGCATCCGCAACCCGCCAAGTGCACGACTTAAAATATTTAGGTGGACGAGTTTACCGGTGAGACCCGCAGATACCCCACAAAACAGTCAGCAAATGAGAACAAGGCTGGGTACTGGAGAGGAAACGGGGTTCGCAGACGAAAAGTTACAAATATGGCTCCTCGTTGCTTGCCGTGTTTATAAAAACTGTGCTGCATTCTGAAAATGTTGGAGCGGCGCAGAAAGTTGGAAGCAGAGGACCTGTCGAGTGTAAACACGAAGCCAAAAGCAACAATGTGACCCCACGTCTCCATCATCTTTTAACTTGGAGGAAACTTTGTATCCCCCTCCCCACGCCAAGACATCACACGAAATATTCTCCATTAGGCAGCGTGAAAACATCGCAGGGGGAGATGCGAGGCCAACTTACGTCCGACGGAGTGCGGTTCCGCAGCTCCAGGTGAATTCTTTTCTTCATGTCCATCCTTGATCGGCGCTCAGATGATACGATACACACTTTTAATAATTACTGCAAATGCAACTACCACCTCAGGAACAGAATGCTGCTGTTCATTCAAACTTGATCCGCTCGGTGGGCGGCAGCACGTTTCAGGATTGTCGTCACCGCCGTCCAATGGGAAGAGCCGATTAAAGAGGGAAGGGATTTACAGACGCACAGCCCAATGAGGCCGCGCTTATACAACTGGGTGGGGTTTTGTTGTGAAGTTAGGTTGTTTGCTAACCAAAGTTTACATAGAATTAACGATGCTGGGAATGTATATACAGTTTCCCCCCCACTAATAAAACTGCATACGTATCGAAACCTGTGTTAAGTTTGATGATTATGTATGAAGTTCACGAATGTTGTTTTTAATTTGGAGATATTTGTTCTAATAAACGAAGCCCCCTCAATGGAAAACAAAACAACGACATTAAAACTGGATATTATAACATAAACAATAAAATAAATAAAAAACTTCTATTCAAATGATTACCAAGTTAATAAAAATAATTCTGAAACGATGCACAAAATGCAAACATTTTATTTTAAAAACAACACACGAGCATTAGACATAATTTTAAGCTCACATTTGTGCATTAAAATGTTCTTATTTATTGCCTTGATGTAATCCAGTTTTAAATGTGTTTTCATTAACTATAACCGGACAATCATAATTATAATAAAGGCTTAAAAACAACAGTGTGTGTAATTAATTTATATCATGTTTCACTTAGTGAATTGACTTAATAAAATAAATTGACTTTTCAGTAAGATTTTAAATTACTGTTGGAAGGGGTGACAAAAATGTTGCATCAGAAAAATAGATGTATAGATTATTTTTGGAGACATTACAGATGGTTATTCCTTGCAAGGGTTTAAAACAAACTTTAGGGTAAGTATTTTAGTAAATTCCAAATTCCCACACTATAGTATTAATATATTTCCAAATTTTCATCAGAGTTAATGGTTGCAAAAGGCAGCAAAGAAAAAAAAAAGCTGTTTTGAATAATTAAACTTTAAGAATCACTTTATCTAGATTGACCTTCCATTGAATCAGTGTTGAAGTAGATGAACAGATTTTTTTTTTAATAAAATATTTTTGAAAAAAAAAAAAACTCAGTTTATTGAGTTGGTATTAATTTTCTCTTCACTTGTTAAAATTTTAAAAAATAAAGCCACGTTGGTGCTGTGCAGCATTTCTCCATGAGGGGGCAGCAGGGAACTCGGTCTGTGAGTCCCGCTGCCCTCTGCTGTCAGAGATCACAGGGCATTACCTACTGGACACCCCTTTCTTCCTTCAACACCGTGTTTGCACTTCAAGCAAACGATTCAGGTCCATTAAAACCTCGATATCCATAAATTTGCTCTAAGCAGCTGTTTTTTCTGAACTATTCCCATTTACCTTTTATCTGACACCCAGAATGCACATTAATCCTGTCCTTAGTGATGGGTGCTGAGCCTTCAGAGTATTTATTTATTTATTTTTTTGCAGTATATGTATTATAAAGTGCTGATTTGCTGATTGTTATGCTATTTTTGACATGCTGTGATGTATTTATGGACTGGGAGAAACCATCATTGAGACTAAGACTTCATTTGTAACTGAACTACAATTATTTTGGGCACAGCATAACTTCCCATTCAAGGTTTTGGCCTGGATGTTTGAAAAACGATGAGCCCTGGAATGAAGAGGCAGAGTCGTAGCTGTCACTGTCGCCCTTCATGTCCGTGTGTGATCAATCTGACACCGTAGCTTTTCACTGTAAATTACAATATTGTGACCAACGTGTCAGTTTCTCATAACTATTTCCACACTAACTCCCTGCTCCTCTCTGTTGCTCATGAAGTACCAGAGCAGCACACATCCATTCTTTGAAAAAATGCTTAACGAGCATTCAACAGTGTAAAAGTAAAGTAAATCACATATTGTAACACTTAACCATTAGCTGTGTAGTGTTGTGTATAACAGATAAGATGTAATTCATCATTTTCATGAGAATAAAATGGCTTGTCCTTGTAGGTTTCGCAGGGTCTGATGTCCAGCAGACACTGGGTGACAGGTGGGGTACATCCTGGACAGGTGGCCAGGGCAACACAGTCACACCTGAGGACAATTTGGAGAAACCAAATATGCAAACAAAATACCAAAAAAAAAAAAAAAAACCTCCAAGGAGAAGATTCTTGGACATTCTTCCTTCAAGGCAACAATGCTTAAAGCTGCTTCAACATGCAGCCCCTTCATGGATTGTAGTCAGAAGGAGAAACTAAAAATATACATTACAGTTGCAGCGCTACAACACAGAATATCATCAAGAAGTCTCAGGCATATGTAGATTAATTACACAGTGCAAAATAAGACATTTATCCACATATGTTTTGTTACTGCTAATATACACCAAAATGGTATTCAGTAAATACATTTCAGTCTAATGAAAAGTATAGTCATACACAGTAAAGTGAATGCTTGCTTCTTTTGCGCGAGTTACCGCATCAGTGCTGTGTACCATGGCAACCATCATTGTGTGGTGATGCTGAAGAGAGCCGAAGAAGTTCAAAGAAGAAGGCAAATGCTACCATTAGTCTTCCTAAATGTTTGTCTTTCGAAAAGCTATACTATTGTTGTATTGGTCAAGTTTTATTTGGTCATTAGTTTGCCCTATATTGACTAATTTTTTAATGACATCTCAAATATATTCAACATAATCTTTAGCTAGATGCAAAGTAAATCAATTAATGTGCAGCTTTGACCCTTTTTGAAATTGAATAACTTCGAGATAATATTAAATTAAGATGTCATTGATGAACATTTTTGGTACGGATTATTTGGAAAATTGTTTTACTAATCGCAGAAAGGTCAAATTCTATGGTAAATTGAAGGTTTTCTGTAGTTTTTAGATAAGCTGCATTTAATTACATAGAAAGAATGCAAACAAAATGAACAAAAAACAACTGCATTAATCAGCTATTCAATAGTAGCTGCTAATAGTTACATAAATATTAACAGCTGTCATTTTATGTTCTCCTAATCAGACTGTTTCTCTGTACATCTTCACAAGCAACAAGTATTTCTTTGTCATTTATATTAAGTGTATATATACAATGAAGCAAGATGGATAACTCCTCACACGGAGAATTCGAATGCATATTTACCTGGTAGGTCAGATGAACAACACTTCAAAGTGTTGCTTGGTCTTGTAAATTGAGACGTATTCAACCAACTACATGACATTTGGAAAAAACAAAACAAAAAAAACCCCACAGAGGTTCCTGTCATGGGTCCAGGCATTCTGCTTGCATGTAATCAAATCAAGGCCACCTGGCTCTTTCTGAAACGTTCTGTAAAACTCCACTCCAACTTCAATATTTATTTATTTTTTTCCAGTTCATCACAAAATGATTTTAAAGGGGGAAAAGGCACCAAGATGTTCAACCTTTACCAGATTATTTAAGTTTCCTCATGGGGCTCTTTAATTCAGCCCAGAAAGCCTTAATATAATTAGTCGCATCTGTGCTACTACAGAACTGGTTTCGTCGCCAGCAGCAGACAAATAAATAGAAACACCTGCGCACCGGCGTGTATACTTTCTATTAAATCTAAATGTAAAACCGGCAGAAAAGTTTACAGGATAACATTGGAATTGTAGGCAACAATAAACACATTTCTAAAAAGTGAAAATAAACTCACGAGATGTAGCTCCCTGCGTATCATGCTTGTAATACAACCAACTCGCCAGAAGAGGGCGACATTTACCAAAAGGTGAAGTTAGAAAAACAATATTCTCAAGTTAATTCCTTAATCGTACCAGCAGGAGATGTTAACAACAAACTCCATTAGGCAAATATATTATTAATTTTACCCTGTTTGCCTTGTAGGAGTAGTTCAACAAGCTTTCTTCTCAACACGTCTGAGCATTAAATATATTTCTCTGCTTTTTCTTTCCACCTTCTTCATATCCTCCAGTTTAACACACAGCAGATGTTGCATTCAATACCACAATGCAACCTAGTCGTAATAAAATCTTCCCCCACCAGCTGCCTGTGGATTCGACAAAAATTGTGAGCAGAGCACGTTAAAGTCGTAAAGTTTTCTTCTTCTGCAGCTCGAAAAAAATTCAGAGACTTTGCCTTTAGGCACAAAGTTCAGGCAGGTGCGTTTGATGATGTGGGCAGCGTAAGCAGCTGCTGGCCTGCTAAGACTTAATTTAATTTACAGAGTGAGGCAGGACTCAGACAAGTGGCTGAATAGCTGTGCTAACAGTTAGTTTATTGTTCATTGGTCTTTGACAATCAAAAGAGGAAATAATGGAAAGCATTTTTTCAGCAAGTCAAATCTTGTTTGTTGTATTTTCTGAGCATTATGACACATTTGAGGTGGAATAGCTCTTAAACTCAAGAGGGCAATCACTTTTTTTTGGAAAATCACTATAGAATTGTTTTTAAAATTATTTTTGCTGCAAGCAACAAGTAGATGGATGGATCTTCAAGACTGAAAATAAGTGTGGAAAAAAAAAATCAAAATTTAAAAATTGTTTGAAAACTTTAAGAAACTCCATAGAACTACTGATCTATGAACCATTTGTAAAGGTTACATTAAAGTCAGGGCCCTCAGAAGTGGGAATGATATTTCCCAGTGAAAGTTTTTGAATTGAAAGCTTTGCACTCTGCAAAGGCGCCTAGTCAGCATGTTTTATTTTTGGGTTTCCTTCACTTCCTGCTTTGTTAAATTTATCTTCTTCAGGTTCCTAACATACTCTCCACCTCCCCCCATTCTTATATATACCAGCTAAACTCTGCATCTAATATTCCTCCTTCTCTGTGTGGGTTCTGCTCTGCCTGATGATCCTTTAGACCTCTGGGTCTGAAGAGAATAATCAGAGTTAGCTGTTAGGGGACTGAAGTTTAAAAAAATAAATAAAATCTTATTTTGATACCGACCAGACTGATGTCTGCAAGTCCTCCATCTGGTCAGGTCTGCAAAGCAACCCTATTGATGTCACTGATGTGCTTTCATTTGATAGCTCTTCTCTTTTTAAGAGGCCTGACAGTTCTCGTCGAAGCGGAGTGCGGGAGCTCTCGCCGTGTTTCGGGAACACGCGGAGCCGCTCGCCTCCTATCGGGAACATCTCGGGTCAGACCTGCCTTTCATAAAACAGTTAGCGTCTTGTAACCTGCTGCAAAATTAAACCGCTCCACGACGCCTGTGAGAACGACGAAAGCAAGAGCAAAACGAGCGCTCGGGTCCGGCGCTGTCGGTAGGCATCCATTATTGATGTTAATTGATGCTGGCAGTTTGGAGACAGTGCCTTGTAATGCAACACCCATCGAGAACAGGAGGATGATAAACACGCCGCTCGCGTCCAGCGTGCATGCTAAAGAGGCGGCTGGTGAGACTCGTCCTTGTGACATAAACCTTTACCGGAGAGGATGACTGCGACTCTCTTTGACGGAAATTTATGTCACTGCTGCCTATATACATACACACATGCGTTTACATCTGTCTGAACTTGGAGTGCTTTACATATTGGTTGTTCAAAGAAAAGATGGGGAGAATTCAAACACCTCTGTAGTTTCACCCCCCCACCACCACATTTTATCACATGGTAAAAGGGGGTGAATGAGATGCACAGGAGAGAGAGAGAGAGGAAAAAAAAGGTCACATGCATCTTGATGATGGCATTGCACTCAACATCGTGCCGCAATTAAATTTTAATGAGGCCTCTCCATCCTGCACCAGCCGAAGCAGTCAGATGTTGCCGTGCACGCTCCCCGCTCTTCATCCGCTTCCTCCTCTGCTCATAGCTTTCTCTACAAAGCTTTCTTTCCCCTCTGATGTGCATTTTTAAAACAAACTGCATGAAAAATGGAATCCTTCTGCCGCCGTACGGGCTCCTTGAAACATAACCCAAGCCCAGGAAGGCCCTTCGGAGAGGATGGTTGGGTTTTCTTCTGCTTTTGGATCAGAGGATCTTTAAACTGCATAATATGGAAATGTTGTACTTCCATTTTTATCTGCGTTAATTAAGCAAACAGTTCCTTTATGTTCTAATTTTGCCCTTTGTGATCTCATGCTGATCTCATTAAGCCAGAAGGAAGCTTTCTTTAATGTGCGAATAAATTGTGATTTTGTAGGTTGTAGGAACACTTTTGGCAAACATAGAGACAGATATGTTTCTCTGTGTGACCTTAAAAAAGGTGGGATTTTAGAAGTGAGTCTCTTTGCAGAGTGGCTTATATTTAATACGAAAAAATGACTCCTTTATACTGTTATAGACATTTTAAAATGATAAGATCAAAGAACAATACTTTGAGCAATTGCATGATAGTTGTTTAAAGATTCATAAAATAGTTTTACCATGAACTACTAAAACATTTTTGGAAATATTCTTTATTCTTCCTGAGCTTAAATAAGTCAGCAGGTGTAACGCTTAGAGCCTTTTCTGTAGAAAATGCAGAAATCCTTTTGACTATTTTTTTCTTTTAGCCATTTTTTTTTTTATTATTTTTGATGAGCCAGCACGACATATTTGTTGTATTGTGTTTCACTCATTCTCGTGTTTGATTTCCTGCTGTGTTCGGACAAATACGTCCAAACATCGATTCTGCTTTCCAGAAGAAAGCAATATTTGATTCAGGACCGCTTTGGTGATCGTAGGATTTCTTGGTTGACTCAGTCCTGACTCAAGGTGCCCACATCTTCTAGCTGCAAAATCAGGCCTCATCCTTGGCTCTCCATGTTCTGTTTTTTAATCAAACGTGGCGGGTTTGAATCTAGGTCAGACATTTCTACTTTGTCCAAAGGATGTTGGAATAGAGCTGCCAAGTGAGGAGATTTTCCTACATATAATTCCAGACATTTTATTGGTGTACCGTTTTAAGTTTTAACACTTAAGATGCTGACTGTGGTATGTAAGCAGATGTGAGTGAAATCTCTCCAAGCATTGTCCTGTCACCACGAAGATTCACCGGAGTATGCATTTTGGTTTTCTTTCGTGTGTGTTTTCTGATCGTTTTGGGGTTTGTTATTGCCATTTAGATCTTGCCATATTGAATTAATTTCTCTGTGTTCATTATTGTCTTTCCATTTGAGTTCATTTTTTTGTGTGCTCAGTTTCTCAGCTCTCGTGTTTTTCCATCTGTGTGTTTTGCCGTTATCTGTGTTTTTTAGTCGTCTTCTCACTCTGGATCTGATGTCATTCTCCTTTGCTTCAGTATTTAAGCTTCCTATTCTCTTTGTGCCATCGCTGTAAATTGTCTATCATCAAAAAACTTTGCACTTTGCCTTTCTGCCTCTGATCTACGTGCATTTATGTTCAACATAATACGAGCCAACGCGTGCGCAACCTGTCCACTCCTGAGACAATTACATGAAATTATATACACATTTTTGTGCATGTTTGTTGCTTCCACCAGTCAAATAGTCTTATTCTGTAAATGATGAATTTAATTTGTTTTAGAAAGCACTCTCTTTTATTCTTTCCAGGTTAGTAGGCAGCAGTAATTACTCTTCCAATTGCTTTGCTCTGCTGACATCACTCTGACGTTGTGCTAAAACACACCTGATGCGTCTTTGAATGTAATTCTCGATGTTTTATTTGCTTACTGCCAAGTTATCAGGATTGTGCTCTGATATTTGCTCTCACTTTGTCAGTAGGAGCAGGTGACGTTCACATATCGCAGTCATAGCATCAGAGCAATCGCTAAAAAGACTTACGAACACACACCTCACTCACCAAGCTTTTACTTTTCGTTCCCTCTGTTGGTCTTTCGTTTCACAAGGGAACCAATTAATCCTTTCAAACAGAAGCTTCATGCTTTTGGTCTTAAAAAAGACCAAATCTTTTAATTGGGGCCGATTTTCTGTTAGAACAAAAGGGAAGAGCTGCAAAAATACATGTAAGTTGGTTATAAGAGCTTTTAGCCACTTCTCTTTTGGGGGTGGGGGGACTTTTTAAAAAACCTGACCAAATTTAAATTTGTTCCTTTACGCCACAATAAGTGGCTTCAGCTTCATAAATCGGCTCCAAGCTGTACTCATTATTCTCTGCGTTTCTCTTCCAAATGATTTTTTTCCTGCCTAGTTTAACAAGGTTTTATCTTCGAAAATGAACGTTGATAAAACCGGTATAGCTCGAGGCCCTCACACCCCTTCGCAGTCAAGAGTCTGCTTTGCAAACAGAACATTTCTACATCAGCTGAGTAAATCAAAACCTCACCGGTTCTGAAGCGTCTCTCCTTCGTTTGCTCAGTACCTGCATGAGTTCTTCCTCCTGGCTCCCCCCCACCTCCCCACTCCAGTTGCTCAGTCTTTACAACGCGCCTGTGGGGTGAGCAGTCACAAGGCGCTCATTACCAAAACACTGCAATCTGTTTCTTCCCGGCAACAAAAAGATGAGTTTCCCACAGAGAGCCTGTGTGCCTTCTTTGTAAATTAATCTGAAAACTTTCTTTGTTAAAGTGCAGCATCATTCAGAATATGAGGAAAACAAGAAACACAACGGGTATCATAGCCTGATGTTTGTTGCTGACGTTTGCTATGTGCGATTATGGCTTTCTGCCCAGGGCGCCACAGCTCAGGAGGAAAAAAAAAGTGTCAGCAGTTGGGCAACGTTCACACGGCAGGCAAATGCGACTCAAATCCGATTTCTTTCTTGTCCATGTGCGATCTATATCCGACGTTTTCATTGCAGTCTGAAGGACCCGGTTCGAATCTGTTCACCATAAAAAAAAAAAAATCAGATTGGTGCCACTTCCATATGTGGTACTACTTAGGATACGTAGCTGATTGTTGTCAAATTGCTGCAGTCTGAACGGCCATTTCATCCAACTTTTACGTCATCGATGCGACGTGTGCAAATCTGGACGTAAACGATGGCTGAAAAGTATGCAGCCTGTGTCGGAGAAGCGCATCACATCTCAATCCCACCACTCCTGATCTCCCTACACATCCAAACGGGAAATAAACGAAGGATACAATTAACAAATAGTCCAGTTGCAGCTGTGAAGGCTGGTGCACCTGAAGTTGTTTCAGACATTATTTCACACAGGGCCACCGTGGCATTTACAAGTTGGTTTATTTATCCAAAGGAGGGAAAGGAGCAGAGATTCACATATGTTAAAAACTATTTTTCTTTAGCACATTCTCAGAATTGGTTTTGTGCAGCTACTGCCACACTTTGAATGGACGTATTATTGTTCTTTAACACGCGGACACCCACACTTGATCTCAACTGAAACATTTAGACTGACCCACTTATCTGACTCGAGAGACGTCGGTATATCTTTGTTCTTCGTGTTTTTGTTAACTTGCCTGATGTGGTTTTTTTTCTGGCATAATGAGCAGGATTGAATCAGTAGAAAGAAGGTTTCACCCTGAGCTCCATTCATTCAAAAGCTGCCACTGTCCACCTGCTATGAGCAATTACAATGTGTTTTGTGCAAGAACAATGCAACCCAGTGCAGGGCACCGAAAGCTCATGAATGAAAAATGACAACTGAAATACAAAAAAAAAAAAAAAAAAAAAATGGTACAATAATAAAACATAAGATTTGGGAAGCCATTTTTTGCGCTTCCTCATCCCCGTCTCTCCTCCATTCTAACGTTTGTGGCGAAATGCATCCAAATGTCATGAAGTATGTCTTCATTCCATCTCAAATGGGAAGGAATTAGGAGAGTGGAGGATTCACCAAAGTGTCTTTGCTCTCATCTTCATTGTCTCAGTGCGGGGACGGGACATTAATCCTGCGTTGTAAATTGCTTTTGCAATAACCGTACACGCGGTTATTGCAAGAGAAATTTAAAAATCCAGCGAGATCCTCCGAGATGGAAGGAGTTCTGCAGCATGAGCGCAGCATGTTTAATTGAGATTGGGTAAAAATGACAGCTCACAAGCAAGCATGTCTCATTTCGCTAAATGCCTATTAGCTCATCTCCCATCTCCTCGTGTCTGTCCTCACATCCTCTGCTTCCCTCTCTGGTGGCAGGAGCTGGTATACTTTAGGAAGATGTCAGAAAGAGAATTAAAAGATCTGCTGTTTTGGAAAGAAGACATTGCGCGTCACTAGTAGAAAACTGCTCTTATAATTAGAATTGAGATTAATTAACTCATTGAATGCAGGAGAGCAGCTGGTGAGAGGCAGAAATAAATGTTCCCCAACTCATTGAAATCCCCTCAAAAGAAGCTAAAAGGCACCGATTTGAGGTGGACACACTTACAGCGGCGTGAAGTCACAAGCACCTGCTGTGCACAGTGTTCCCTTGCAGAAAAACACCATCAACGTGGTGCTAAAATACAAAAATCATCGATTATAAAGATTTATAAAATCTTATAAATCTTTATAATCGATTTTATAAAGATATGGAGCAGATATTATGTTATGTTATCATGATGGGCTATGCTGGGTTTGCACTACTGTCTAGGTCCTACGTTTGAGTCCCTCTTTCTGCACAGATTTCACATGCTCTACCTGTGTTGGTTCGCCTGCCTTCCTCGGTGGTTATTTGTCCGGTTTGTCTTCATGTTGCCCAAAAAGAAAAAGTCTTTCTCATTGTGCAGGTGACTGTTTCCTTTGCCAATAGAAAAGTGAAGTGTGAAGAAGTCTAAAACTGCTAATATATGTTAGCAGCTTTTGTCTGCTAACATATGTTAGCAGCTTTTGTCTGCTAACAGCAGTGGTGGGAAAACAAACAAAAAATTTTAGTTTTGCAGATGAGACAAGTATTAGGTGACTAGTAATCCCAGTCATAACCTAAACCTACACCAGCATGTGTGTTACAGATTAAAATCAAGTGGAAAAAAAAATATTTACGTCAGTTATTTTTTGAATATTTTTTTCTCTTTTTTTTCCCCCACAAATAAGGACTTGGGATGTCTGTTCAAAGGCACTAAAAGCAAGCTTGCCTGGACTTGAGCTACTCTGCAAGACAAATTCAGCAAAGGTCTCAGTCAGTAGATGTGCAGAGCTGACCGACTTATTCCAAAATTATGGAAAAGTTTGAATCTGTCTTTTTTGGAGGCCCTACAAGGAGCTGTGTCTCCAGTCCCCCACCAGTTTAATTTCTGCTCTTTGTCTCTGTGCACTTAACTTGACTAGATCAGCCTTTAAGATCGACCTGAAGCAACAGCCTCCAGCGTCTGTCTGAGAACAAGGCACGTTCTCGTTCATTCCTGAAGCGAGACAGCAAAAAAAAAAAGAAAAAAAAAAAAGAACCGCTGCACATTTAAAAACAAGTTGTCCTCTCTGACTCTTGACTGGATCATAAAACCAGATCATGACAGGTGAAAATGTGGACGATACAGCAAATGCACCCTCTGAGAAATGCTCAGGGCTCAGATTTGTCAGAGCGCGCTTTAGCTCGGTGATGGATTGCGAGTGAAAGAGCTGAGCTTTCGTTTGGCTTTCGGGAGGAGCTGCCAGCTTCAGCACTTCTATAAGCTCTTAAAAAATGAGCTGCTTTATGGTAATCGCTGCAAAAGTGTTGGGGGGTGATAAATAACACAAGTGAAATGTTGCAAGTGTTTTGACCACGGCTGGTAATTACTCTGTACGTAGTGGCTTGTGAAACGGCCGAATCGTGTTGCTCTTAAGTGAGCTGTGGCTGCAGTAATGAGGATGACTGACGAGTTTCCGCCGTCACTTTTTACATTTGTGTCTTACGCAGACCTAATTATAGTTAGTTTTAAATTTAGATAATTATTGCTCTTTTTATCTAACCTCTGAGTGGCAAAGGACACACGCGGAACAGTCATTTTCACAGCAAGCAGTTTCATTTCTGCTGATTTAAAGGGAGAGAGCAGAGGAATCAGGAGCAAATTTGCATACAAAGAGACAAAACTGAGGATGTTCCTTTAGATGTTTTGGTTTCAAAAAGATTTTCTCCGTCTTTCTCGCTGGCTTTATTCCACTGCGTTTCAATAAAACGTTCCAGAAAAACGTTGGATTAAAATTCTATTTAAAAAATCAACTAACTTCTGCCCTCACTTAGATCTGTGCAGTCATGTTCTTGACATAGAAGAGGCGACGTTTTTAAGTTGAACAGCTTTGACTTGCATGATTTTGTTTAGCTAAGTTGTGCTGTTTCTTTGTTCGTGTTAATCAGTGATGCAGTAATCAGTCATCCAGAAGCTGGAATCAGATCATTTTCCTTTCAGGTCTCTGATTGGAGCATCAAGCTCTATTGTCCCCAGTCTTTGTATTTGATACATAATCTGTGATATTCATGTAATCTGAATAGAAGTGGCTGGGATGTTGACATCAGCCAGGAAAAGTCTGATCGGTGCATCGGTTTGTTCTTCTGGACTTCTACTGTGTTGTCGAGCTTTCTGGCCGATGTTGACCAGAGAGATGGGCAACATCGACCTGGTGAGAGCCAAGAAGACGGGAAGTCCAAAAGTCCCCTGTTTCGTATACTATTAGTTACCTGATCTTGTAAGAATTTCTTTTATCATCAATAAGTGCTCGGAGTTGATCCATTTTCCTGGGCACCGTCTGAAAGCTGGCCGCAATTTCTCATAGAATTGGAAAGCTTACCTCAAGAGAATGTCTTTCACCCCTTGTTTGAATTTAGTCCACAAAGACTCAAGACAGTTCTGGAAACCTAGAAGTGTACCAACTGAGGTGGTCAGTGGCTCCTTTGTCCTTGCAGTGCTTTTGTTTTCGGTTAAATAGGAAGTCGATTTTGGCTGCTCTAT
The DNA here is from genome assembly GCF_000485575.1 of Poecilia formosa. Classification (NCBI taxonomy): domain Eukaryota; kingdom Metazoa; phylum Chordata; class Actinopteri; order Cyprinodontiformes; family Poeciliidae; genus Poecilia; species Poecilia formosa. The sequence continues at coordinate 1,369,087 of NW_006800092.1, read as the reverse complement.
TAACTGCCTCCACACAAGACAACATAAATCCTTCTTTGACCCTGGGACGGCGCACAAAAAGGGGGGAAACAAAAGAAGCATTGCTTCTGGCCCTCTCTGTCTGGACACTAAGATCAATCAAAAGTCAGACAGACTCACCTTCATGTGGAATCCTAATCGACAGTGACTCAGGGAATTTGAGGAGCGCTTACAGTAAGTACAAAGTGCTGCAGCTTTATACTGAAGAATTGGGCGATGAGTCACATTGCTTCTCCGTGTTCTTATTTTTACTGTTGTGTGGATTTTAAAGTACAACACAGCTATTTTGCATAAAGTTATGGAATAACCGTGTTAAATATTTATATATTTTTTCATCATTTAACAGAATCTCATTTCATCCCCTCTGGATTGAGGAGCCAAGTGAACGGTCTGTAACTGAGGCTGCTTTGAGGCAAAATGTGCAGCAGGAGCTCCACATACTGGATTCATTTTGGGAAAAGAAAACTCAGCATGGGTGAGATTAGATGGCTCAAAACCTGCACAGAGAACCAAAGGTGGAAGAGATAAATAAATGCTCAATGGATTGATTTTAGACACGCTTTGATGTAACAAAGTATCAGTATCAGCAATTCACTTTTTGTCTCCTGCGATATAATTTTAATTATTTGTGTTTTGTGAAAGCGAAGCAGTAGTCCTTAAATCTCTGAGGATGACCGACAGTCAGTGACTCCAAACTCTGCAGTTTCTCTGTGCCGTTTGTTCATTTAATATTTGTGATTAAAGTCTAGCTGCAAAAACAAAACAAAACATACAGATTTTGGCTTAGACTAAAAATGACTTCAACATTCAGCCATATTCAATAGCTCAGAATAATTTTTGAAAAGCTTATTTATTCCAGTAACTCGATTCACTAAATGACGAACATTTTATAGACTAACCATGCACCGACTCTTTGTTTCTTTTATTATGATCATTTTCCGCTTGCAGGTGGTCAAAACGCAAAATTTAATATTAAAATATTACAGCAGACCAATCAAAACATCTGAAGAGAACGCATCTCCCCGATTTTATACACATCAGCATCGAACCAAACATTCACAGACAAAGCCAGTCCAGTACAATATGCGCCACTGATTTCATAAGAAACAAAGTGCCGAAAACAGGAAATAAATGGCGGTTTTGGCAGCCATGTTGGATTTTGAAGTCACTGTGGTTGAGGAATCTCCAGCTTTAAAGGTTACCCTAAATTCTGGCTGGTTGTTGTTGTTTCCTGTTGTTTTACACTCTTCCAACTACGAAGGCACCAAAGATCTTAAGAAATTTATAAATTAATGTTTTTGGTTATTATTATTCTTAATCTGAACTTGAATCGTCGGTCTTCGAGCTCAGTCAGAGCTGATTTCACACTCACAGCCATGCAACATAAATCAAGCGCTATCAGAAATCTCACGCAGCCTGACTGCTTCAAAAGCCGCCTCATCCTCCCCTCCCCCCCCTCTCTTCGCTGTATTGTTGAGTTGATGTCTCTGATAGCTGTGATGCAATTCTGCCGCAACAAGAAGTCACACAGCAGCTGTTAAATTTTACTTTACACAACACGGCATGACTCAAAATTTAATAACACCGCGCTTGCACGGTCTGGCATGCTAAGGATCTTTGTGGTTTTTGAAGTCGCTCAGTGCGTGCTGCGCATAAAGTGCTCTCAGTTTGACTCTTCTCAAGTTTTGAGCAACTAACAGAGCATTGTTCAATCAGTCTGCTGGCAACAGATGGTATGTAAACCATACATAAGATCTGGCCATCCACCTAAAGTTACAAGTGGGCGGAGGAGCCAATCGGTAGCTCTGAAATAGCTGCAGAGATCTACTGACAGAACCACCATCAGTCAGTTCCTCTAACCTACGTGGAGGTAAAGCAAGAAAAAAGCCACAGTCAATAGAAAAGGACTAAAACTTCTGTTTACTGCTTGTTGTAATCCAAGTAGAGGAAATAGCAGTCATATGAAAATATATATATATTTTTTTAGCAAATTCAGAGCAAAATAAATGTTACACAAACTTGCTTAGTGTGTTTGAAAACTAACACTGCAGATCACCCCAGAAACACTATACCCACTGTGAAACACGGTCATGGCAGCATCAGACTGTGGGAAAGACAAAAACCACAAACAAAGCTATGATAGACATTTAGATAAAGACATATTCATTTCATCCACTTAAGTAGACCTTAATCTGACTGAGAATCAATTTTTCTTTTCACGGCCAATCTAAATGAGCTTATTTTGATGGGAAGTCACGGTATTCAAAGCTGGAAGTGGTATAAAAAACCCAGCTGCTTTTAAAAGTTCTGCTAGCTAAATTAGAGGGCTAAATACTAATGCACACAATACTTATCACATCCTTATTTGCAAAAACATGCCACAGCAAGTAATTATCTTCCTCCCACTCCATATTAATGCACTATTTTCACCAAACGTCCCAGTAAAACAAACTTCCGGACCTTGATGTAAATTAATTGAAGGGGAATAGCAAAGGTGTCCTGTGATGTCTGGCGCGAGAATTATTGTTTGACTTTTTCCCTTTGCTCACTCGCGTTATTTTCCTGCTGTCACAGATGATAAGTACAATATTTTAATAGACGTCGTTAGCATTCAGATCGGCTCTCTGTTGTTTTCTGCAGCCGCACCGTTTCCAGCTAATGAATTTACTTCACTTGTGTCTGAGCCTAAATAAGTAGTGGCAACACCCTTGGGTTAAAACCAAATTGCTGGCGAGATACAGCTGTATAACTACGAAGTTTATTTTGAAACCCTCTACCAGCTCCTCTTCTTCTTCAATCTCTGTCTGCACAGGGCTGTCAGTCTGTTTATTTCCCCCTTTCTCGTGTCTGGGGTTAAAATCAGATGCACAGAGCAACACATTAAAGTGGCACATCTACCCTGCTTCCCCAGAAGTTAAAATGAAAAACACTTTTGGAATACAAATAAGCACAGATCAAATAAATGGCCCAGGTTTGAGGACCTTATCTCAGTCAGTCAGTCGGTTTGGAGTTGGCACGGTTTACAAAAGCCCAGAGATACCCCGAGACAGCCCTTTGGCTACGTGGCAAACAGGTATGCATCGCCCGCACACATCACATTAAAGATGCCTCCTTTTTTCTTTTTTTTTTCTTTTTTTGATAGCATCTGAAAAAAACCCTGTCACTTTCCACCTGTTTTTTTGAAATATGCTTTCTCATTTCTCCGCTCCTGAAATTATTGTTGTTAGCATTCAGATTGGTTCTCTGTTGCTAACAACAACCGAGACCAAATCTTGTCCTCGGTTTTGCTGCGTTTTGCTGTCAGATTTTTAAGACAGGTGGGGTAGGTCAGCTAATCCCGTCTTTCCTGCAGCTGTTGCCCAGAAACAATCGATGGTGTTAGAAGAAGGACCGGCGTTCAAAGCTTCACTTTTCATAATATGAAGCTAGTAAAGACTCACAGTATTAAAGTCACATAAAACACCCTCAGAGAGGTCATATATCAAGCACAGCTTTTTTTTTTTTTTTTTTTTTTAGCAGACTGCTTCATCAGCAGTATAGTGATTCACAGTGTTTGTGCAGAAGAACCTTAAGGGTATAAGTTCAATAAATATATCCTCCGTTTGAGCCAGTTTTGTTGATTCTGTCTCATGACTTTCTGCTTTTGCCTCTATAATATATGAAATGTACAGTGTTAAAAAAAAGTCACTGTAGAATTTACAGTAACTTACTGGCAGCATTGTTGTCAGCAAGTTACTGTAAATTTTATTGCAGTTTTACTGTAATTTTATTAGTTTTACTGTAATTTCATTACAATAGGACAGTAATTATATGACGTGGTTGCTGTGATTTCATTACATTTTTAACATAGTAAAATGTCAGTAATCCTGTAGTACAATTACAATAAGTTATGTCATTTTACAGTAGTTGAAGAAACTGCATGCTTTGCTAGCTTTTAAAAGTTTAAACTCTTAAAAGTTTTATATTTCTAATTAAAAGTATTTATTTTAAAATCGCTTTATTTTATTGTGCTCAATTTACATCTGACAAACTGAAGCAAAACAAAATGCAGTATTTTTCACCATGGTGAAAAATATGATCAAAACTGAACTAAAAAGCACTTGTGTTGCACATAATGCTAGCTGAGATATGACCGAAGTTAGCTTTAGCAAACAAGGTGATAGAAGCAACAGCAGCTCAATATAACCACATAAAATATATTTTCGTACACAAACGCAAAAGTGCAATACAATGTGTTTTTTTTTTTAAAAGTAACTACCTGGCGAAAGTCATTGTTGGTCCCACCCTTTAGCCCGTGAAAGAGATGCTCTGGTGTAGACACTGAATTTCTACATGCCACATTATTCTAATTACATCTCCATGTGAGCTCGTAGACATTAAGCTCACATTAAAACTAAAATATCATAAATAACTCAATCTCCTGCAACTCAGTGGTTTGTGGCACAGCCTAAAAATCTGGTTTGCTGATTTATTTCCCATGATGCAGAGAGTGTTGCTCTTCTCCGTTTTTTTTTAATTGGTCTGTATGTTTTGCCCAATTTGGTGAAAATGATCCACCGTAGTTCGTCCTCACATGATTATTAAAGAAATAAGATCACTCTGAGCCTGTGTGGGCCTTTGACAGATTAATAATGACAAAACTTGTGGTGGAAAAATAAAACTAATTAAATTGTTGAAACTGCAGCTTGAAGAATCTTCCCGCTCAAACAAACCCAGTAACACCTCATAATGCAAACCACTAGTTTCATTTGCTGGAGTTATTTGGACAGTGTGTTATAAAGGGCTCTAACTCATTCAGACAAAAGCTGCTATTTTAAAGTTGCGTTTTAAAAAAAATATTCCAACATTCTTTGATCTTTGAATTCTCATTGCTTCTGTCATTGAAATCTTTCAGTCCGGTTTAAAACTTTTTTTTTTTTTAGTTCTGAAGCAGTACAACTCTAACAATTTATTTAGACGCCCTTTGGTTAATTCCTGCACTTTAAAAGCCTTTCCCTCAGTATTGCCTTGTCGTAGCTGCTATTTAAACTCGACTTGGTTGTACTCAGTGAAGTCAAAAGCAGAAATCTAATGAATGAATAATGAAAGATGTCTCTAACCTACACGTGGATTCAATGTCTGAAGAGGTGAGTCCAGGAAGGAACATTAGTTTGGTGCTGAGTTATCCTGGATTTTTGCAAGAGAAGGCCCATATTTTCGAAAGAGCAGAGGCATGAGAGACGATCTGGGTTTCTGAGACTCAGAGAAAGCATAACCTGAGTAAAAAACAAAAAACAAATATCATGGACCTCAGGAGGGGTTTGAGCTTAATTACTGCGATCAAAACCAGACAATCTGGCAAAGAAGTGCAGCCCATGCTGATCCTCTTTTGACTTGATGAGTTGTTAAGCTGCAGTGTGCAGCAGCGCAGCAGAAAGCTGGCTCTGCCCTCCGAGGACAAGCAGCAGAAGCGGCAGAATCACAAAAGGGAGAGCGGCGAAGGAGGGGAAAGATCATGATGAGATCAACCTTCTAACCCCCTGGGGCTAAGAGGGGAGGGCGGGTTATGAAAAACTGCAATGATCAACTAAAACCTTCCTCAAAACTTCAGGAATCTATGAAATGTAATATAAAAATCTTGAGGCGAGAGGCTCACCTTTCATCTCGGTTCAAAGGTAAAAAGCACCGAAATGAGGTGGAAACTAACGCCTGCTGTGATTGTGGTAATCTCTTCAAAATTCAGTCAATATAAAAAAATATCAATGCCATTATGGCTCTAGATGAAAAAGTGTTTTATATGCAGAGAATAAAGGCAGGAGGAAATTTATGTCCGGTCTACTGAATAGATTAAGTTCATCGAAGAAGCAAAAGGTTTGCCGGTGCCGCTAAAAGACAGGCGGGGAATGCAAAAGTGAGATGAGTCATCTTCTGGAGACCACAAACACATGCAAAGTATCGTAACGTAACTGACATTTGTGGTGATATTTAATGGGGGCAGGGGGGGAAGAGCTATTAATAGGTCGATAGCTTTAAACCTCATTACCAGAGTCGAGTTCCCATATGATCAAATTCAGATTTTTATGCAATAGGTTTGTCTGTGCCTTTTTATGGCAAAGGAGCTTCTATATAAGTAGCGCAAAAATACCTTTAGAAAAATGTATTGAAGGCATTTTTGTTTGGCTTGATGTAAATGGGCTCCTATCTGTCTGAGAGGTTTCAGGTGTGTTGCTGAAGTGTGTGCAGTAAACAAAATAATGCATGAATCGCTGTAAAAATGGCTGCTGGAGGATACTAGTTGTTATTCCTCATAATTACTTACATTTTAATTAAGTATATTGTGTGTTTAAAAATATTTTTTAATAGTTGTTCATCTGAACATAATTAGCTAGTTTTTTGATAACAAATACATGTTAGGCAGTAAGAAATGTGTTTGGACAAATTTCTGTGCTGTAGCTAAAAATTAAGATTTAATTAGTCTGCCTAAAGTGCTAATAGTAAAGTCAAACTTTAATATTTCAGTCGCATTTTATGGCATAATCCCAAACCAGTTCTCATTTAGCAGAAATGCCAAACCAGAGGAACAAAATTAAGTTAAAATGTAGCTATTAAAATTCAACTACTTAACAGCTTTGGGAAAACACACACACACACACACACACACACATATATATATATATATATATATATATATATATATATAAACAAATATAAACACAATTTTGACTATATGTTAATCTGCTAAAATTTAGCTGCTAAATTTAAACAATTTGTAATCAGAAATGTAGATTTACACACAGTTCAAATTCAAATAGCTGTTTTTAAAGTGTTTTTGCATAATGATTTCCACTGGTGTGCTTAGATTTGGACAAGTCAAACATAAGTAAGTGAAACATTTCACTGGTTTTCCTTCACTGCAGTGTAAAATACTGCATTGCTCTGATATAACCACGCAATGCTGTGCTTCTATTTTTCGTTGCTTTGATGTGGAACAAAGAACAACTCAGCTGATAACAAAAAAATGTCCACGAGAGTTTAAAGTTTCATTTAGAAAAAGACTAAACAAAACCGCGAGGAAACACAAACGGGGAAAACAAATCGGCAAAGCGAAGGATTTGTTTTGCTTCCAGTTAGAATCGATGCCATATGTCTGGCCCCGCAAGGAAAGGGTGAGAAGTCAGAAATAATCTGCTGTTTTTATGCTGCTACTTTTACAACAGAGGCAGTTTCAAAATGCAAAGGGCACTTGAAATGGCTGCCAGGAGGATAAAAATCTTGAAAACAGTTTCATTATGGATATTGTTACGAGTCCCTTTGTAAGTGGCAGTTACAACTTTCAACATTACGGGTCCCTAACAGGGGTCTTCAACTCCAGTCCTCGAGGGCCGGTGTCCTGTAGCTTTTAGATGTGTCTCTGCTCCAACACACCTGAGTCAGATAATGAGGTGATTAGCAGCACTCTGGAGAACTTTACTTCCTGAGGAGGTAATTCAGCCACTTGATTCAGGTGTGTTCAGGTCTATAACAACCTCTGCCTGAGAGCTACTATTGTCTGATGTGTTGTTTCATTGAATTAGATTTTGTTTTTGCAGCCCGACGACTGTTTCCGCTTTCCACACGCACATGTATTTTCCTGTTGGAGGCAGTTTTTTTAAAATGTGTGTTGCTTTATGCGATTGGTTAGGAAATGTATTAGTTTTTGATATTTCAATTTGCCAAATATTAACAACACATAGCAGCTGATGTGAGGATATTTTTCACCACGCAAAATTATTGACTAAACTGGACAAAGAGATGTCTGAAGAGACATTTTCAGTCTGACAGGTTAAGATACTAATTACATTTATTAATTTTTTGCCATTGTTGACAAGATATGGGATGTGCTTTGCAAGTTTCTTATATTGATTTTAATTTTAATAGTTTAAATTGATCTAAAATATTTCCTTTTCTTTAACTTTCAAAAATAATTCAACATGTTACGTGTTTTTCTGCTGATTTCAGAATGTTGTAATATTTCATAAGATACTTATTCCTGTCTATAATAAAATAAGATTTTTGAAAAACGTAGCTTAATTACTGGCATTTACCAGAAGTGTCATCTGTCTTTAATTGTTTTTTCATAAACTGACAACTGCTCTAAACTCTTTTAATTTCACCTGTTTTGTGTAATGACTTCATTTTTGTCAAATTCGTAATAAATATTAACCACTTTGTAATAAACTTATTTTTTTTCTGGCGAGGCAGTAAGGGAATCCTGGGTCCAAATTTGGATTTTCTCCATCTTCATCTGTAGAATTTCTTTTGCTACTCTGGTTTTATGTAGCAGTCAAATAGCCTGTGTAGAAAACAGTGTTTTGTTTTGCTTTTTCTTTTTTGCATCTCTCTGTTGGCAGATGCCTGACCTTAATGAATAAAGTCTTAATTGAAATAGAAATAGCTGAGATTGATGTAAGTTTGTAATATCAAAAACGTAAGATTCATTGGGTTACAAGAAAAATATGCTGTCACCAGATCTGGCTAGCGGGGGGCTCCTTCCCCATTAAGCAGGGAAAAAAGTAATTTCCCCTTGAAGCCCTTATAACACTGATTTACAGTTTGACTGATGGTATAAAAATGTCGTTCTGTGTGTCTAAAATCTTCTAATAGGAGCCAAAATTGACACATTTGCGTTGAAGAGACCGTGGAACTATTGTGTGATATGATGGTTTGCCATATAACCAGCCGTCGATTTTAATTGGTCGATAGAATTCTCCCAAGTTCTCGTCCCATATCGCGGTACTGAACATTCTTCCCAGTGAGAAGCAGCCCTTCAACTGTTTTCAGTCGCTGTTGTGGCTGCGAAGAAGAGTGGTCAGGCTGTGTGTTTGGTTTACCGTAATTCACCCCGAGGCTTAGCGGGACTCCTTTAAATTGACCGACTAACTGAACCAGCCCCCAGGGGCATCTGTGAAGAAACTCCAGGTCTGTACCAGCGCAGTTAATCCCGCAGGTAGGATTGCTGTCGTTATGTCCTGTTGGCTCCCTCTCTCCTCTTCTCCTCTAGACACTCTCGTGCATGCAGTTTAACATCACCAAATCATTTAACTTGTCTCCTGCTTTTCCTCCGCTTCGTCGTTTCTCACACCTTTTTTTTTTAGTTACGCTGCGTTGAGCAGTTTTACCTCAAACTCAGAGTCCTAAATCACTCAGCGTGGCTTTGGGAGAACCTGAGTGGGGATGCAGGAACTTCACAGCTCTCTGGCGACTCTGTCTCCGGGATGAAATATCCCCGTTAGCTTGTATGCTAACGATACATCTGCTTAGATTAAAGTAGCCTGGCTGCCTCGGCTCTAGCTAGCTGGCTGGGTCGCCTGGCAGCTCCGCACAGTGATATCGGTTTCCCAGTGTTGCTGTGTTGGACAGGCGGTGATGAGGTGGCAGCTTAACTTTTACTCCTGGTTTAGCTAACGGTCCGCGATCTACATTAAGGTTTCTGTGTACTAACAGCTCGGTGTTGAGTTTATTACGCCTAAAAACCATTGAAACAGAATGTAGCTACTTTGGTTGATGTTACTCTTCAGTATCTCAGTCTCCTGTCCATCGCCGTTCACCTCCTGAAATATCCCCCCACCCACAACGCGCTATAGTAGCTCTACTTTATTTCCCCTTGGTGGGGTTGAAATCTGTGCAACTATTAGGACCTTACAAATAGGAGCGCTGATTTTTACTTGATATTTTAGTGTTCATTTCTCGTCCGAACATGTTTTACACCAGGTTTCAAATCAAACTTTACTGAAGAGATTTTATTTCTCTGAAAACTTAATGATATTGTTTTGTTCAGAGCTTCGAAGACGGCTCTCATGACTTTTTTTTTATTTGTTTTCTCCAACCTCTCGTTCAAAGGTCTGTAATTTGTAGATAAGGTCAAAAGTATTGGAAAAATACTGACTTTTATTCAAGTTGCTTAAAATTTACCAGCAGAGGAAATTACACTGTATGTACTTATGCATAATAAAAATCTAATTATTTAGGTCTTTTTTAAAAAAAAAAATATAATTTTCCAAAGTGAACACCTCCAAAACAATAGTTTTAAAGCGAACAGTTTCAATATTTTTAACGGGGAAAAAAATGACCTACCAGTTATAACATTTTTTGTAGTAATAAAAGTATGACATCTTTTTTCAAATGAGGGTAACAATCCCTTTTGTAAAACAATATCTCTTCAAATACAAACTTAAAATCAGCCACCTAAAACAAAACTTGATCTGCTGGAGTTTTTTTTTTTTAAGCATTAAGACATCTGCCTAGGTCTTAGGCCAATGTTGTTTATTTTATTTCCCCCTCAGTTTCAAAAATTCTTTCAGATAACTATGCTATTAATTTGTTTGCCTTGTGATCCAAAATAATTGTGTATGAGCAAAGCTTGTTTTGAATTTTTCGCCCTTTTCATAAACTAGAAAGTTTGCTTTGAAGGTAGTAATTATTAATGACTGCTGGTGCAGCCGCATGCTGTGCTGGGCTCAGGTCTCTCCCGCATGGCTGCCGGTTGAACCTCTGCTGACGGTGCCGTGAAAACAGGCTGCAGGGTGAGTCCAGGTTCACTTGCAGTTCAGTTTGGATCAGAGTCTTTGAGAGTATCTACTGGATAAGCTTTTGTTTTAGTCTTGCCATGTGAGTACATCCTTTCCAGACACTCCTGTCTTTACTTACAGCCCAAAAATATGCACATTAGATTTAATGGTGTCCATAAGTTTCACTTTTGTGTACATTTATAGTTGTTTGTCCTGCTTTTTTTGCTATGTTGCCCCAAGATGGATTGACATCTCTTATCCACTGACTGCTGGAAATGGGCACTAGTCACTGCAGATACAGATTTTAAAGCTGATGTTTTGGGCAAATAATAATTTTTTAACGTGATTTTCTTTATGGTGTCCTTTTTTGACAGCTGGTAACTTTTATTATTCAAGACTTGGCACACACTCTGTCTCAGATTGGTTAGCCAAAAGGAAAACTGCATTTAAAATTTCCAAAGTGAAGGAAAATAAAACGTGCTTATGTTAAATTGTGAAATTTAAGAAAAAGGAGGTAAATAAAAACTGTGCGAGAGCAAATAATACATTTGGCAACAGTTGCAGACAATATGAGCAGATCTGTTTTGTCAGATCAGTAAACATTTCTCATCCTTTACAGTCTTATACCATCATTTCATAGTTTGACTCCGGTGAAAGTCCAGTTTGCTTTCAAATTTATGCAACCCAGAGTTTTTCACTACATTGGTTTAGCAGAGAGAGATAGCTCTTCTGTTAAATTGGCCTTCAGTTTTTAGAGGGCTCTGATGGGAGAAGTGTTGGTGAATAGTGAGTAGTGCGCTATGCGTCATTAATTCAACTAAATTTGTGATTAAAATACGGTTTGAAAAGCTGTTCAGTATGTTTTAATAAGAGAAAGTTTTATTATGAGATGTAAAAGTCACATTTCCATAGCAGCAGCCAGTCTCACATTATTAATGTATCAAAAGAAATAAACATTTTATCATATTCTCAACAAGTGCTTTACATATTTCATGCAATCACGCATTAGTGTCTCTAAAATGCAAAATACCACCATTTTGAAATAAACATGTTAGAATTTTATGAAAACCTTGAAAAAATGAGGGCAAAATTCATTAGTTTAATAGTTTAATCAGCACAATTACCCAGCAGTAATCGCGAGGGAAGTGGAGAAAGAAGCCGAAAATAACCGCTTAATTTACAGATTTTCCTCCTCGTTTAATCTTTTAATTTTTTTAATTTTTTTTTATGTGCGACCATCACGTGCACAGTCGAGGCATTGGCTGGCTAATGCGTGCTCAAAGCGCTGCTTGTCCTGCACCGACTCGGATGCTGCTGGACCTCGGACGGGCCTCGCAGCATCATGATCAGGAATCAGGCTATTATCAGCGGATCCTTAAAGCCCTGTAAGTTTGGAGGTGCAGCCACAGCAGATCAAACTTGACACTGTGTCGGGTTCATTTATCCCAGTGCAGACCACTGCCGGGAGCCACTCACCACTGCTTATTGGTAGCAAACCGCTAGCTTTGTTATTTCAAGGACACTCGCACACATTTATCTAGCCGTAATGACTTGCTTGCATCAAAGTTGGTCAGCTCTTTTTTACACTCGCATTGAGCCAACAAAACGGCAAGAGCTGGGTGTTCACTTTGCAGCTGTTAGGTTTTCTTAAAGTAACAAGATTTTTGGGTTGATCTTTTATTTTGCAGTGCAGAAATGTCATATTTACAAATTTGGACTCCATAGGGAAACAACCCAAGACAACTAAGTCTGTTAGTCTTTAAAATATAATTTAATGTCGATTATTTTTGTTGGAAGCTTTGATATTTAATTTTTCAAAAGGATTACTGGTTGTGGTTATTTTTTTTATTTCAGCAACTTTCCAAAATGAGACACGTTAGAAATTTCAAAAACCATCGATAAAATGTCACAAACTACAAAATTGCCGAGAATCAGTGTAGAATACATTTTAAATTGTCAGTGTAAATAAATGTTTTAAACTGTATTTAGCTTGAAAGAAATCGGCTTACTGTCACTGTTTTTACTTTATGAAACCAGTTTTTGGACTTTAAAGCATTTTTGCAATATTGGATTAATATTGCAATCACAGTGGTCTGCTTAGATGCAATATTAAGTTCACTTTAACTTTCTGGTTACAATGTTGTGATCTAATGAATTAAAAAATGTGTCACCCTGAGCTGCAAACCGAATACATGACTATTTAAACTTGGACAATAATTAGGAGTCCTTTAAATATATTTTTACTCTATTTAAATTCCAAATATCTATTGATTCAGGCACTTCTATGCTGACGGTAACAGTTTCCAAAAACCAAGTGGAACCGCCCGTGAAAGCAGACAGTGCAGTAAGTAACAAATAGTTGTTGATTAGTTACAGCTATTAGAAACAGAGTTTCCATGCTTTGTAATGGCATCCTGAGATTTGTTTGACAAAAAAAACAAAACCTCAACCCGCAGTGTGTATTTGTGCTATTTCTGAGCAGTGGCAGATTGCAGTAACGCTGACAGAAGCTGGCATCTTGCTAATTAGTCAGTGAGTTAATGAGAAATCCTTATAGAAGGCAGAATGCATTATGTCGCACCACAAACCGAGTGTGTGTAGGTGAACTGCTTGGACCAGATTTTACTGTGGTTGCGAGGAGAAGATGATTAATTGTTTGAAGCTTTGAAATCCATACAAGTACCTGGAAAAAGCAATCCAACCTTTCTTAGATATAGTATGGCAATCTGCTGTGATTTTTCTTTTTATTTGTGTTTGATTCAAAACCCCATGAAGCTCTATGTTACCCTCCTCCTGGACGTGGGCATCAAAGACAAATACTAAAAGCTTAATTTTTGCCTTTCCTTTTTCATCAACCTTCCCTTTTGTATGTTTTGTCATATAGTTTGAAAAATAAATAAATAAATAAATAAACCAAAGTTTTAGATTCATTGACTCACAGAAAAGACTCATGTCTAATTGAATACCTTTCACATTTTCACTATTTCTAAACCTCATTGTAAAGTTGGTTCTAAATCAACTTTTTTTTTTTTTTTTTACGTCCTTTCCGATGAATATTAAATCTGCCTGCTCTTTGTGCCAAGTTTCAATCTGGTACTTTGATTTGGTGTTGACGCATGTCACTCCTAAAGGTTTTTCAGGCACTTCTGAGTGCCTTTAGTCAACACACTGTAGCACTCTGCATGGACAGTCAAGTGTCCTTGTAGCTGAAGCTCTCTCTTGAAACATTGAGGAGCGTGGTGGAGAAAACTGTCAGGGTGGTAACAATGTTTTGTACTGGATTCCTCTCATTTTTCTGCTCTTATGTGCCATTAGTGGGATAAAATGTGAGCCAAGAGGCAATCGAATTGCTGCTTTATTTCTCTGCACTGTATTTCTCTCTCTCTCTCTGTGAGTACATCTGTCTTTGTTAGGTGTTCAGTTTGTGTAGCTCAGTTGCCTTTAAAAGAAAATGTGTTCCCTTTTGTGTGCATCTCAGCAAGTATAGTCATATCAACAATTTGGGGACCATTTTGAAGTTGCTGAAGCAGTTTTTTTTTTCTCTTTGCCAGACTACTGAGTCACTGCAAGCTTTACTCCAGCCTGCACATGCTTGTAGCTCGAGGCTTAAAGTTCTCAGCCCGAAAAACAAACATGTTTACTGTTAACTTTTTGAATTCTGGTTCGGATATGTTGAATGTATCTCTAAATTATTAACAGCAGCTAGTGATTTAGCGTTTTTTTTTTTTTTTCCAATTAAGCGTTTTTCAAGTGCTTTCAAGGCTATAGAAACTCAGATTTGACCTTTGCTGCTTTTGTTGTGGTCTTTTCAAAGGGTTCTTGCTGTCGCAGAATAGCCAAAATATGAAGAATCTAAAAGCTTTCTCGTTATTGTATGCATGAAGATGCCCACCAGATGCATAAAGAACATTATAAGACTATGCTATTTGCACATCTAGAAGTCCTGAAAGCTAAAATAAGTCTTCAATTAGTAGCAACTTTATAAATGGCTTATTAAAATGTTTTGTTGAATGTTGTCCCTTATTCCATGGTAGGATTAACTTAAAAAAATAGCACAGTGAAAGCCTCAGTCAATAAATTGTATTATGTCTAGAGTACTAGATAATAGGATTGGACAATAAGTCAATAACAATATGTATTGCTGTAAACACGTGGTCAATATCAATAGATAATACATCTGATAGAATATTCAATATATAGAATAGTCACTGAACTCAGATCCAGAACTGCATGGCATTCTGGGAGGTGTAGGCAGAGGAAAGGGTTTAGCTGCTCAACTTCTCTCAGCTTGCTAAGCAAGGTTGGTGGCATCAACAACTAGCTCACTCACTCTGTGGTTACCTAGCAACAACCTGTTGAGTAAATTGTGCAGCAGCCGTGTCAGGTCTCACCACTGTGCCTCATAACTGCTTAAAAAAACAATGACGTGGAGGGAAACTGTGGATAAGAGGCATGTCACCAGTTTCAGTATTTCAAAAATATGAATCGATAATTATCAGTATCGACAATCATCAATGTTGATTGATATGAAACGCCTATATTGTGATAACACTAGTACTACTACCACTACTACTACTCCTAATAATAATTTTATAAAGCACTTTCAAACTTCTGAACAATTACAAGGAGATAAAAACAAAATAAAACAATGCAGTTTAAAATTACCCACAAGTCTTCCTCTGATTGGCTGATCAGCCCCCTCGTGATGACTCCTTCCCTGGAAGCTCGGGTTAACCAAGTCCCGGTTCACGAAGAGACACCAAGAGGTTTTGAAACTATGAATCCTCCCTTTTTCAGTAATATCAGTTCAGTTAGTCATTATTACAGCTTCATATTTGGCTGCTAGCTATTTGATCAGTTTATACAAACACATTAAAAAAATAAAACTTTCTTTGAAGAACCATCAGCAGAGTACAGTTATTACAGTATTGCTAAATGTTTTAATTTTCTTTCTCAGTTAATCATTAGGGAATACATGAGTTGGATTATCTTAAAATTAAATTCTTAAATCCTTGATCTCAGCTAATGAACGGCAATCGGCACCAGCACTTCGGCAACCCTACAGGTGGTATAGTTTAGTAGATGGAGTTCCTTATTTCTTGTTTTTTTGTCTTTGTTAAACTTTTGATTTAAAAATCTAATTCTGAGATAAATATAAGACTTGTTTATTTTTCTTAAATTCAATAGACTTGATTTTTCTAACAGTAATGAAATTTGAAGCATCATAAGCATGGTGTGGAGTTGAACATGGATGTCTCATCCAATATATTCCAATTAAAACTTAATCCAATGCAGTTAGATTTACATTTAACTTAATCACCTTCAGTGCAATTACATCAAGTTATAACGCAGTTCAAAAACAATCCTGAGGTTGAAGCAGCAGCAGCATCCTTCTGGCTTGGCCAACTTGAAATTGAGAGCAGCGGGAAGATAAAGAAAGAAAGAAATATCTACAAACTCCTCCCATTGTAGAAATAATGTTCACACAAATTAAAAAGCAAATTAATTACCGTTGTACTATTTTCTCTGGCAGAAAAAGGTTTGATGTATTTGGGCAAATCTTCATTGCAGCATATTTATCATCTTTTAGTCTCTGTGTTTCAGTTCAATGCTTTTTTTTGGAGTTGTTTGAGGTGGTTAGAGCTCATTTCTGTGGGATACTAATGTTGCTCTTGTCCTCTGACCCCCACAGTACAGCTAACACAGCCTGCTTCAAAAGCAAGCACACAAACGGCTTATGTTTGCATACCTTGGAGTCACATCCCTCCCCCAGGCACTCTCCACTAAACCCCTCTCCACTATTAAATACCAACCATCATTTACAACAAAGGAAGTGGCCTCAGTTGCTCTCAGGCATGCAGACACGAGTAATGGTATTGAATCATTATCCAATTTGCTCTTGGGTTTTCAGAGAAACAAGTATTTGTGAAAAATACATCTTAACACACATTTTGGATTACATATGTAGCTAAAGATTAGGAGCTGGTAGCTCCCAACTGGATTTTGAAGAAGTTGAAAAACTCTACAGGGAGTTGTTCTGCTTGGCTGGCTCATGATTATGTTTGGAGCACTTTTGACTTTGTCTTTTGTCCTAAGCCAACATGAATCCTGGACTAACCACACATCTGATTCAGTAATGTTCTGTAGCATTATTCTCTTTCAGAATGCAACCTGAAAAGAATCTATCAACCTGTGTTACTTCATGTTAAGTTTGTGTTAAGAGCATTTTTACTGATGTTTTTCTTGTGGTTTTTAATTTTACATTGAGATTTTTGTGTCTTTCATCTTGGCCTTACTCTCAAAATGGCTTCCGTTATTACTCTGGGTTTTGCTTACTCGACTGTTAACACCTCAGTAAAATAGGGTTGGGAGCATGGGTTGCATATATGTGGAAGACATAAATGACCTTAAGGGAGACATTAGCCTGACAGTGCTGTTAACTATAAAATGACTGCTTAACATCCAGATGCCGGTATTACATTAGACCAAAATATCCCTATTAAAACTGACTATATTTAAGAAATCTCTTTTTCTCATCAAGGATTTTGAGACTATACTATTCTCTTGTATTTCCCTAATTTGCTGTTTGTGGTGTTGTTTAGCAACAGCCTTTGGGAAGAGAACAATGACGGTGCGAGGGTGTGAGAACTCTAAAGAATTGAGTAAACTCTCTCCATATTTGCTTCAGGTCCACACAGAGAGAGATCTATTTATGCTCTTTGGATGCGGACTTTTCTATAAAAATGTGAAATGGAGCATGTTCCTGCAGTGCTATAAAAAATATGTAAATTACTCTTGATTTTTCTGCTGTGCTCTGTGACTGGCAGTAAGAAATAATGGGGTGCCACTGCTTTTATACTGAATTTACAAGCAAATTGTATTATTTAGTTCACAAATGATCAGTTTCTTTCACCAAGGTGATTGCATAAAACATTTTTTTAAAGGTGTCAAAAAAAGAGTGAAAACATTATGACCCGTGGCATTTGAAATAAATATGAACAATTAAAACTGGTATTCAAAGCAGTTTAAACGCCTGAAGTACTGTCGAGTTTAAATTGGCGTAGGTCCAATTAAACTACAATAGTTGTGTGCACATTAGAGCAGTGGTTCTTAACCTGGGTTCGATCGAACCTCAGGGGTTCGATGAGTCGGTCTCAGGGGTTCGGCGTAGCCTCTGCCGCGGAGGTAAAGACACCCTTGTGTAAAGTCGTGATGACGCCCCGCTTTGCCATCACTTGCTGCAGAGGATCACGTTTCATTGCTTCGCCAATCAGTGCTGCAGATTAGCACTGATTGAAGGAGCTCCACTCTCAGCATGGATTTGAACTTGTGTCTTTAATTACTTCAGCAAAGCTCAAAATTTTTACCAAATTCTGTAGCTTTCGGTGTACTTCTAAATCTGCTCCTTAGTCGCATCTTTTCAGGGTTGCTACTGCCTCTAGTGGCGTGGGGGTGGTAACACAACTAATATAATTGCATTCCTATATCAGAATACCACAGTCTTTGTTATTTATTATTCATTTTTCATTCTCTTAAGAATGTAGAGCTAATTAAATGATCTAAACAAGACCTTAAAGTGGTTCCAGTTTCTCTTGATGGCCAACCTGTTGAAACTGTGGCAAATTTGAAATACCTTGGGTCGTTCCTGGACAGTCAGCTCAACTTTGCTGAAAACACTGACTGTATTTTGAAGAACTGTTCAACTCTAGACTCTACCTTTTAAGAAGACTTGGTGATCTTGGGGTGACCCAACTAGACACTAGTTGGGTCACCCCTATGTCTTGAATTTGGGGGAAAAAAAACATAATGTTTTATTTATCACTACAGAAGGGTTCAGTGAATGCGCATATGAAACTGGTGGGTTCGGTACCTCAAAAAAGGTTAAGGACCACTGCATTAGAGCTATAAAATACCAGAAAAATGTGATTGTGATATCATTATTAAATATTTGTATTAACATCGGTTAAACCACTTTCGCCTGGTTCTTTTATTTCATCGAATCTCGGACACTAAAACCATAAATTCAGTGTGGGTGGGCAGAGTCCAACTAACAGGCCAAATATACACACACTCTGTTTTTCCGTCGGACCATCTTTAGCTTTAAGCCACACATTTGCTGTTGTATTATTGGCAGCTTTGGAGATGTTGCAGCGTTTCCTACCATTACCTTCTTGCATGGATTTTTTGTGAAGGTCTTGTAGAGATGGTTACTGTGCAGTTTCCTCTCTAGAACATTTCAAAGGTTCACAGTGGAGTCTGGACTATTTGGTGGCCACTCAATATTTCACAAGACACTCAAGGCAAGATTAAGATACATGTCTGACGTTTCCATGAATGAAGACAGAATGAACGAATCAAGACAGCAAAGGTGGTTTGATGCCAGGCTGCCTTTGTTACACACATCCAAGCAAGGTCGTCAAAGGCCTGCATGAGCTGACTTCCACAAGACGAAATGATGTAGTGATAATAAATGGTTTGTGCTACCAGCCAACATCCCGATATATCCCTAATGTTGACGTCAAAGATCATAACTGCTTCTGCTGTCCCAGTCTATCGGTTTGTCCTTTGAAAACTAACAGCTGTGCAGGACAACACCATAATCACTTTTGACTTACAACTAGGCAAAGGGAGCCCAGAAGTGATTCGTCTTTACAAGGTTATGACAGAAATGTTTTGTGAAAGATACTCCTATGTGTACGTGTCTCAAAAAAACCTCCATTGATGGAATAACCTCCTTCTTCGGGCACATAATCTTGCTGAACTTTGACATGACAAACTCAGCAACTTCTGATCATAGCACTGCCCCCACAGTCTTTTACAGGAGGCCCTACGCATGAAGGTGCATGACCTCATCTATTCCAGTTCTAACCCTGATGTGCACATCATTCTTGAGCAGGGTGATGAATCTGGACTTATCAAACCTTCTACTATTGCTAGACAGTCCAAACTTTGTGCTTGCTAACAGACTAAAGCCTTTTCCTCTGACTATCTTCACTAATCAGTGGTTTGCTTCAGACTACATCGCTCAAATCCCATGAGTTCCCTTTGCACTGTGCATGTGGAAATGCCTTTATTTTGTACCACTGAACGTAGCTGTGAATTGTGTTGTTTTTATTTTGATTTCTCAAAATGTTTAAATGAATGCCGATCACAATCATCCGAGATCATTCTCCAAACCACATTTCTTCCATGAACGTCAAAGCTCCCCATACAGTTTTTAATAATACTTTGGATGGTTGTTGACCTAATTTTCTTTCCTCAATTTCATAGATGTTTTCTTTGCTTGAGGCATGTGGGAATAACGTGACCTTTCTGAAATAGATTAACATCTTCTCCACAACAACAGGATACGTCTTCAGATGTAGAAGCTTCTTGCATCGGTTAGATTATGTAATTTGTTGCCTGCTGAAACACAATCAGCCCTGGAGTTTTAATAAGTGGGAGTCTCCCACCTATTTTCTTTGTTAAATCCAGGACTTGTTCTTGGACTGTTGGTGTGATATGGTAACTTTCAATTCAGATGCTCCAGTCAAGCTGCAAGATTTTCTTTAAAAGACACCACTAATGGGTCTGGAAAGGAATTCTGCTTGTTTCTGAGGTCGCAGTCAGTTTGAGCGTGTTATTTTATACTTAATTGGTAACGATCCAGTTTCACTGTATGTAACTATTGGTGTTTGTCAGCCTGCACGAGAAACAGTGAAGTAAACATCTTCAAACATTAATGACAGCTGAATACTTTATGTCAAAGCTGGGAAGAAGACTTAAGCAGAACTTCTCAAAGAAAAACCCAAGTGTCTTGTGTTGCTATTTTTAAGGCAAGAACAAAAAAGCTGAAGTAAATATTTAACCTTACAAGAACTTTAGTGTTTATATATAAGTTCATTTTATATATAAGCACCAAGCTATTCAATTCGATAATTGAATAGCTTGGTGCAATAAAGTTGTGTAGCGTTCCCTCGACTACTATTTCACATTCACACTCATAACCGCCATCCGCTATTACCACCCAGTGTGAACGAAGGCTTTCTTAGATAATTGTTTTAATAGCCGTCATTACAGCCCAGCACTGTTCAATATTGCAAAACTGGCAGTCTCAAGACGTCTCATTCCTCTTCCCTGAACAAAATGATCCTTCTACGACCCTCGACTGCAGTGCCCCTATGACATTCACACTTGATTAGGCTTGCAAATGAAGTTTTCCTTATTTTAGGGCATGAGGTGCGACCTTGGCTCAAGAGTCCTGTTAAGTCTTATTGGATTTGCTGGACATACTAGGCTCAAAAGAGTTATTTATTTATTTTATTTTATTTTTTCAGTTTCACTTCTAAGCTGGGAAGATGTCCCAGTGGTATTATCTGCAACTAATTCACTTGCTTCATCAGCTTTTCTTAGTCTACAGATAGTTGATTGCGCATCTTTCTTTGTGCCACGGGAATATTCACTTGGTAAATAAATGGCTACCACAAAAACAACAGCAACCAAATTAAAAAACTACCATCTGCGGATTTATCTTTAATGTCCTTCTTCTGTCGGCAACTAATTGTCGCACCGCAATTGTTAATTGTTGCTGACAAAGTAGGTTATTCTGCCTTCATTATAATACCAAATTACACCTGCGCCACTATAAAGGGTCAAAACACTTTGAAGGCATTTTGAGTCTCGTAAGGAATTAAGCTAAGGATGATTTAAATCATGTTTGTACCTGACCGGCATTGCTGTTCTTATTTTGGTAAACATTGTGCGCTCAGTTATTAGTCGGGTTGTTTTTTTTTTAGGGGGGTTTAGCTATAGTTTTCTTAAATATTTAAGAATAGAAAACATAGTTTGTGTTTCCTTTGAACAGTATCTGTTGTTAAAATAATTAGGCAAAGATGGTGTGAAACTTGATTAAAAAAATGACAATATTTCCAACTGACTTGTTCCTCATTATCCATTAAAGAGTAAATAAACATTTCAGAAACGAATAAGTGACCAAAATATCCACGTTTCCCTTCAATAAGTCACTTCCATTTGCTTTAGTAAATCAACTGCATTTAATAGTTGATTTACTGTGTTTTCAGAGGCCTGATTGTACCTCTGAAAACACAGTAATGTAATTTGTTCATATCTTTAAATACCTTGATATTTATTGATGGTTTCACAATGATTTTTTTTTCTTTTGTTTCAGTGATTTGTCATTATGACCTTCGATCCAGGAAGTTTCACTAGTCTTGCTCTTTGCGTGTTAAAGCAAACCTCACACATATGACAAGTTGGGCAGGAAAAAAACGTGGCCTTCTCTAGTTGCAAACTTGAAAACTTATTTCGTTCCAAGAAGAAACTCTCCAACAAATACATAATTAAATGTTTTCTTCTTCTTGGATTTCACCCTTCAAAGATGCATACTGCTCCTTCCTTTGACCCCTAGCATCAGTATGACTTTCGATCCATCTCACTGAATCAACATACCGGTGCTAGTTCTTACCAAGCAGTTCTAGGGTATAAACCGTGTTGCCCTGAGCAAACCTCTCCGTCTTTCTATTCTTATTCTACAAACAAATGAGAAGCACATCTTTTTTGTAATTTCAGCAATGCCTGCTAATGAGCTGGCAGGCCAAAGAGGATTTCAGCCTTGGCTTACTGGTCAGCTTATGTCTTCTCACTCATTATCTCACTCATTCTATTATTACCAGAAAATTAGAAAAGCATTCGCAGTAAGACAGTGCACTCGTATTGCTTAGCAGTCAACACTGCTGCTGTATGAAAGCAAGGATATCGGAACCTACTGGCCTTTTTGCTTGAGCTGTAAATTGTCTTTCTGCAACAGCCTTTCTTTTTGGCTACTCTAGATTTTATCTTGCAGAACATGCTGATTATGTGGACTGCAGAACAATGACACAAGGAAAATGTAAATTAATGCTTTCTGGTGACAACTTGAAATTTTTTTTTTTTTCAGCTTTTTAACGCAACTAAGCAATTCTCAACTTTTGATTTGAGAGCTTTTGAGTTTGTGGTCTTCACACATGTGATGTATGTTTTCTTAAGTGTTAAAAAAAAGTCAGAGGTTATCATTGTGGTTGCTGGCATTCATTTGAGAACTGCATGACCTCACCTTGGACTTGTTTTAGTTTTAGCTTCTTAAAGGCTGCTGGAGTATTTAGAAAAATAATGGAGCTTAAGTTTATAAATGAAGATATACAGCTAACTTGTACCCAGTTATTGCTGAACAACCAACAAGATGTGGCTTTTCTCACATCTTTATCTCTTTTCTGTATAATCATCATCCACCTTTCACCTCAGCATTGAAAGTCCTGCATCGACTATTGTAGCAGGATGGACTTGTATCTAAATATATTTATCTTTATTAATAAACAATAATGTTTTGGCAAACAGAAAATAAAATTGATCTGGAAATTCATATTAATATGTTACTGGAAGGATTTTTCAATAATTTCAAATACAAATGCACCTCTTGACCAGGGATTGGATCGAGGCTATTTTTCTTTTATCGGATCTGATCAGTGATCATTAGGTTAGGAAAAAAAGATGCTTGAAATTGGCACTTATGTTCTGTTTTGTGTTGGAATAATGAATTGGAATATGTGGGTCAAACCTAGATCACTGTTGCTCCATTAAGACGTCTACCAAGTGTATTAATGAGTTTGTTTGTTGTCTAGACCTTGATATTTTTCATGTTTTGAGTGAGAGGCATCCCAAGTTGCAATTCTGTCTTCAAGCAATAAAAAAGGTCTTGGTTTGCTAAGTTCCTACGTGAAAAACAACAAGAGCTCACCTACGATCCATGAGAAGCGAAAACCATAACATTTTCTGCAGCAGCTTATATTGTATCTAATTATAATTTGCAGTACTTTAAAACATAAAACAGTATTTAACTGAGTTCTAGTTTCCCACTGAACTGTGCAATGCAGTGGGTTGTAATGGTGCGTCCACCAAACAGACACAGTCGCTAGGAATAACCACATTCCTTTACATATCCATAACAGCTGCTCTGTGTTTGTTGGATGGTCTATTATTGTGACGCAGCCAACTGGATGTCGTCATTGAGATTGTGTTTGAATATTTGTGCCTTTATGCATCAGACAACAAAAGGATTATATAAAAGAACTTATATGTTCATTCTTTCTAGATCTATATTAGTTGTAATCTACTTGGCATTAAGACTGTTACCAATTTAACTCTAATCTAAATGTAATCATAGCCATGTTCTGCAGTGATCAGATAAAATGCAACTAATCCTGGCATTGATACACACACACACACTGATTTCCTCAGATACCCTCCTTCTGAAATGGTTCCAGTGGACATTTGGACAGTGACAGAGGTGTGAAAGCCAAGCCACATGGACACTCTGGGTTACAAACTCGGCTACAAATTGATAGACTTCTGAAGTCCGTCAAACTGGCAGTAGCTTTTTTTTTTTTTTTTTATACAAATCTACAAAGCAGGAAGACGACATATTTCAGACGAGAAATTCAGAACCAATCAATAGTACGATGTTTTCATTGCCAGAGCATTTCATTGCTGCAGAAATAATGCATGTCATGTGAGGTGAAGTGAAGGAAATGGAAATGGCTTGCAAGCTGCAGAAAGACAAACGGCAATTACATTCAGGGGAGACGGCCACAGATTGGCAGTACGGTGCAGCCCTGATGGGAGATATAATTTGCTTGGAGAGACCAGGAAAAGTTGCAGAATAAAGTAGAGACGAGGTCAGTTTTGAAAGAGACAAAAATCACTTCAGGGCTCTTCCTCTCAACAGCTCTCTTCTCCTTGGCCTCACATGTTCAGCCTTGTTACCAAATGGCTTACAGACTCTTGACATTTCTCCTGAATTCTTTAGCTGGGTGTGTCAAAGTGCTTTACATAAAAATCTCACTGTGGCCTTCTTCTTTTTCTAACCTTAGCTGTCTCAAAAATTGTGGGTGTTTTTCTTTTTTCTTCCCTGAAGACTAGATTTGAAGTGACCCTTTTGGAAAACAGCAGGTGTTGTAGAAGTGGGGGCAGGGTTGTCGAGCTGAAGTGTGATTGGAGTAGGACATGCAAAATAAGGGTAAATTTAGCGGTCCCAACAAGAGTGCCGTTAACAAGTCAGCTTGTTTATGTAAGATAGGCACGTAGAAACTAAAAAAAACAACAAAATACTATATCAAAATTAGCTTATTTCCTCCATTCCTTTTTAATAAAAAGGCTTTTCAGGCCCTGACTTGTAAGCTCCGCTAAGACAGCTGGGCATACTCCCCACATTAATTCTTGGTTATTTTTGATCCAGTTACTATGGCCATATTTGAATGTGATCTACATGGCGATCACTTATCCAGATTTGTTTAGCTTTCTGGACATTTTTAATTCAGCATTAAAGTGTCTCTCAGGAACTACTTGAAATGCATAAATATTGATTAACAGGTTTTATTTAGTTTTTTACCTTTATAGGTTGATACTCTCCCAAGACCTTGCCTTAAATGCCTTCTCGCTGTCTTGTGATCTGCGACCCACTCCTATTATCTCTCTGAGTTGCTGAAGAAGACAATAACAAAACAGAGTTGGTGAGAGTGTAAACTTAGAGTGACTAGGATAGCATTTAATCATATTATTTAGCTTTTTTTTCCAAAGCCTTCTTTTGCTAGTGTGAGTGCACATAGTTGTGGATCTTGGGCAGCCTAAGGGGTTGAGTTATAAAACAATGAGGACTCATCTTTTACTGTTGTGTACAAAAACTAAATATTAATTTGTCTACCGACCCATTAACATCCCCACTAGTTGTCAACATATTTACTCGGATTCAAAGCTTTTCAGTGGCAATGTAACATCCAGGGAGAATTACCTGCCTGATTTAGTCGACCTGCTTCCTCATTTCTGTTTCCAGGTCAGGGAGGGAAGTACACAAATCGGGAAGATTTAAAAACTTTTGCATCTTTACATTACAACGTTAAACCACAGTTTAAATCTCAGGCTGCTTCCTTTAAGAATGCTCTGATGAGTTATGAGATGCGATATAGGTTTGGACTCTTATTAATAATTCTCTGTTGTTTTTTTTCTTCTTTTTCTTCTTCTTCTTCTTCTTCTTCTTCTTTTTTTTCAATATTTTTACACTGCAAATAGCTACTACTGAGAAACGGAGTGTGTCCGAGTGGGGGAGAAAAAACAGCCCCTAAACACTGCGATGCTCTACTTCTCACTAGTTGTTTCTATTTCTGGCCGGCTGGATCGCTTTTCAGTGAGAATTTGACATTTCAGGAGGAAGCCTCTCTGATTGACAGATAATGATATATGCATATGCAGAACAGAGGGGAGAAGAATAACCCCTTGCCTCTCCTCTGTCCCCAGAGCTTCTTTGTTCAGCTGCCTTTATTTTTTCATTCCATCATATCTGCTGAAGATTGAGCGATATATACCATCAAAGCCTTTTAGAGGCTTCCCACTCTCTTCCAAAATCCTTTTTATTTTCAACAGATTCAGCTGCTTAATATTCCTTAGCAGTCTGTGGCCTTTTTACAGAACTAACAAGGTTCTGAAGATGCAAGTCTTGTCTTCATGTGAAAGACAGCTGGGGCACAGCCCTCTTCTTCTTCTTTTTTCTTTTTTTTTTTGTGGAGCTCATGCCGCAGTGTCTGTGCTGCTAACAAGTTCAGAGCTGCTCTCAGACACAAAAGCAAGTGGGAAGTGACTCATGTTATTTATATTTTATTGGATATTGTTTAATATTTCTAGTGAAATATTAAATGGTACACCACAGTTAGTTGTGTATCTTTTTAAATGTATAGCTTTGCTTTTATTCCACATGTTTAATTTAGTAATTAGAATGACACCCCTGGTGTAGGACGTGTGACTCTTGAGCTAGTTCAGCATATAATTAAATGCAAGAGTTGTAAAGGTTATCAAATGCAAACATTAATCAAAGTAGCAAACACAATATTTTAATTAATTTTTTGCCTGGCATAGTTTGGATGTTTGTAAACTCTATTGTCATGATTAGAGTCGCACAATATATTAAATTCAATCTACATTTTAATATCGGTGTATGCAATATTGCAATCACAAATGACTTCTTGTACACAATTGTTATGAGGATCCTATAGTTCAGCCATCTTTTGTTCACAATTTGCATATAGATGATGCGTTTGGCCAGCTGGATGGACCTCAACTGACCTTAATGGCCCCATTAGGTTTTTATTTATTCTGTATATCTGAGACATCAGATCTCAGCAATAAATGTGGGCACATTGTTCAAAGGTGGCATAAGAAAAAAAAAAAGTAGATTGTAAGGTAATCACAATCAGTTTTGTCAGTATATGAAGTTTCATCTTTAGCAGCACATATAATTTGTGGTATTTACTTGGTCCCTTTTTAAGTGCTTATATTTATAATCTTCAAATTAACTCTTTGTTATATTGCTATATTTAAATCAGTAAGTATCGGCACATATAAACATACTTACTGATTTAAACGAAGGGCTTCGGTGTTTGAAATGAACTCGCATAAGTCTTGGCTAGGCCTGTCACGATAACAAATTTTGCTGGATGGTTGTCTAAAAAATTATTGCGATAAACGATAATATTGTTTCAAGACCTTTTGACACTAATGGAAATGACTAATAATGCATGCGATTTCCTGTCACAGATAGATACACTTTATTTTCAAAAAGAACACATAACACTGGAACTGATAAACTAAATAAACAAAACAAAAATAAAATGGATTCTCAGTCTCCATTAACAAAAAACGTACTTGAATTAAAACTAAACAACATAAAGCCAAAGGGGAAATAAATATTGCATTCAACCAAAAGAGTGCAGATTATGAAATCTGTATACTGTATTGCCCTTCAGTAATCACGAGACTTAAATAGAGAAGACGGGCACATCCGACTACCTAATGCAGTAGTTCATACTACACGATTTTTTCCCCCTATTTTCTCCTTATCACAATCTTAGAATGTTGGCTGATCTAAGATTGTCGCTGGTGATTTCGTAACCGATCATCCTGCGGTGTGTGGTGAGTTACGGTGGATCGTCGTGGCCGCTCCGATCTGAATCAGTGGTTTTCCCCGACTGAGAGCTTAACGCAGCCTGTTGAATGTGACGGGTAGCCAATCAGAAAGCCCGGATTCTCCTCCGTGCTTTCTGAGGGGAAATTACGGAGGGGAATCCCAAACAGCTGACACAGCGCAACCCGAAGTCCAGCGGACATCGGAGATATGTGGAAACAACATTAATGTTTATTCAACATTTCGTGCAAAGAATATAGAAATGACAAGGGGAGGAGTTGAAGCCAAATTGCTACCGCAGATGATAAACCTGGTAAGTTTTCAGCTGTTCTTCGTTACCGTGAGATAAATAGGTTATAATGATTTTCATTCAGTCAGGACTTTACGCTGACTCTAGCCACATGCATCACAGGTAGATTCTAGCAAAACATTGATTAATGCCTGATTTTAAAATTAGTTAACTGGACTTGTAGCCATTATTTTGTGCCCATGTG
>NW_006800092.1:1270654-1333550 GCF_000485575.1 Poecilia formosa | reverse complement strand
TACAAATCTACAAAGCAGGAAGACGACATATTTCAGACGAGAAATTCAGAACCAATCAATAGTACGATGTTTTCATTGCCAGAGCATTTCATTGCTGCAGAAATAATGCATGTCATGTGAGGTGAAGTGAAGGAAATGGAAATGGCTTGCAAGCTGCAGAAAGACAAACGGCAATTACATTCAGGGGAGACGGCCACAGATTGGCAGTACGGTGCAGCCCTGATGGGAGATATAATTTGCTTGGAGAGACCAGGAAAAGTTGCAGAATAAAGTAGAGACGAGGTCAGTTTTGAAAGAGACAAAAATCACTTCAGGGCTCTTCCTCTCAACAGCTCTCTTCTCCTTGGCCTCACATGTTCAGCCTTGTTATCAAATGGCTTACAGACTCTTGACATTTCTCCTGAATTCTTTAGCTGGGTGTGTCAAAGTGCTTTACATAAAAATCTCACTGTGGCCTTCTTCTATTTCTAACCTTAGCTGTCTCAAAAATTGTGGGTGTTTTTCTTTTTTCTTCCCTGAAGACTAGATTTGAAGTGACCCTTTTGGAAAACAGCAGGTGTTGTAGAAGTGGGGGCAGGGTTGTCGAGCTGAAGTGTGATTGGAGTAGGACATGCAAAATAAGGGTAAATTTAGCGGTCCCAACAAGAGTGCCGTTAACAAGTCAGCTTGTTTATGTAAGATAGGCACGTAGAAACTAAAAAAAACCCCAACAAAATACTATATCAAAATTAGCTTATTTCCTCCATTCCTTTTTAATAAAAAGGCTTTTCAGGCCCTGACTTGTAAGCTCCGCTAAGACAGCTGTGCATACTCCCCACATTAATTCTTGGTTATTTTTGATCCAGTTACTGTGGCCGTATTTGAATGTGATCTACATGGCGATAACTTATCCAGATTTGTTTAGCTTTCTGGACATTTTTAATTCAGTGTCTCTCAGGAACTACTTGAAATGCATAAATATTAATTAACAGGTTTTATTTAGTTTTTTACCTTTATAGGTTGATACTCTCCCAAGACCTTGCCTTAAATGCCTTCTCGCTGTCTTGTGATCTGCGACCCACTCCTATTATCTCTCTGAGTTGCTGAAGAAGACGATAACAAAACAGATTTGGTGAGAGTGTAAACTTAGAGTGACTAGGATAGCATTTAATCATATTATTTAGCTTTTTTTTCCAAAGCCTTCTTTTGCTAGTGTGAGTGCACATAGTTGTGGATCTTGGGCAGCCTAAGGGGTTGAGTTATAAAACAATGAGGACTCATCTTTTACTGTTGTGTACAAAAACTAAATATTAATTTGTCTACTGACCCATTAACATCCCCACTAGTTGTCAACATATTTACTCGGATTCAAAGCTTTTCAGTGGCAATGTAACATCCAGGGAGAATTACCTGCCTGATTTAGTCGACCTGCTTCCTCATTTCTGTTTCCAGGTCAGGGAGGGAAGTACACAAATCGGGAAGATTTAAAAACTTTTGCATCTTTACATTACAACGTTAAACCACAGTTTAAATCTCAGGCTGCTTCCTTTAAAAATGCTCTGATGAGTTATGAGATGCGATATAGGTTTTGGACTCTTATCAATAATTCTCTTCTTCTTCTTTTTCTTCTTCTTCTTCTTCTTTTCAGTATTTTTACACTGCAAATAGCTACTACTGAGAAACGGAGTGTGTCCGAGTGGGGGAGAAAAAAACAGCCCCTAAACACTGCGATGCTCTACTTCTCACTAGTTGTTTCTATTTCTGGCCGGCTGGATCGCTTTTCAGTGAGAATTTATGACATTTCAGGAGGAAACCTCTCTGATTGACAGATAATGATATATGCATATGCAGAACAGAGGGGAGAAGAATAACCCCTTGCCTCTCCTCTGTCCCCAGAGCTTCTTTGTTCAGCTGCCTTTATTTTTTCATTCCATCATATCTGCTGAAGATTGAGCGATATATACCATCAAAGCCTTTTAGAGGCTTCCCACTCTCTTCCAAAATCCTTTTTATTTTCAACAGATTCAGCTGCTTAATATTCCTTAGCAGTCTGTGGCCTTTTTACAGAACTAACAAGGTTCTGAAGATGCAAGTCTTGTCTTCATGTGAAAGACAGCTGGGGCACAGCCCTCTTCTTCTTCTTTTTTCTTTTTTTTTTTGTGGAGCTCATGCCGCAGTGTCTGTGCTGCTAACAAGTTCAGAGCTGCTCTCAGACACAAAAGCAAGTGGGAAGTGACTCATGTTATTTATATTTTATTGGATATTGTTTAATATTTCTAGTGAAATATTAAATGGTACACCACAGTTAGTTGTGTATCTTTTTAAATGTATAGCTTTGCTTTTATTCCACATGTTTAATTTAGTAATTAGAATGACACCCCTGGTGTAGGACGTGTGACTCTTGAGCTAGTTCAGCATATAATTAAATGCAAGAGTTGTAAAGGTTATCAAATGCAAACATTAATCAAAGTAGCAAACACAATATTTTAATTAATTTTTTGCCTGGCATAGTTTGGATGTTTGTAAACTCTATTGTCATGATTAGAGTCGCACAATATATTAAATTCAATCTACATTTTAATATCGGTGTATGCAATATTGCAATCACAAATGACTTCTTGTACACAATTGTTATGAGGATCCTATAGTTCAGCCATCTTTTGTTCACAATTTGCATATAGATGATGCGTTTGGCCAGCTGGATGGACCTCAACTGACCTTAATGGCCCCATTAGGTTTTTATTTATTCTGTATATCTGAGACATCAGATCTCGGCAATAAATGTGGGCACATTGTTCAAAGGTGGCATAAGAAAAAAAAAAAGTAGATTGTAAGGTAATCACAATCAGTTTTGTCAGTATATGAAGTTTCATCTTTAGCAGCACATATAATTTGTGGTATTTACTTGGTCCCTTTTTAAGTGCTTATATTTATAATCTTCAAATTAACCCTTTGTTATATTGCTATATTTAAATCAGTAAGTATCGGCACATATAAACATACTTACTGATTTAAACGAAGGGCTTCGGTGTTTGAAATGAACTCGCATAAGTCTTGGCTAGGCCTGTCACGATAACAAATTTTGCTGGACGATTGTCTAAAAAATTATTGCGATAAACGATAATATTGTTTCAAGACCTTTTGACACTAATGGAAATGACTAATAATGCATGCGATTTCCTGTCACAGATAGATACACTTTATTTTCAAAAAGAACACATAACACTGGAACTGATAAACTAAATAAACAAAACAAAAATAAAATGGATTCTCAGTCTCCATTAACAAAAAACGTACTTGAATTAAAACTAAACAACATAAAGCCAAAGGGGAAATAAATATTGCATTCAACCAAAAGAGTGCAGATTATGAAATCTGTATACTGTATTGCCCTTCAGTAATCACGAGATTTAAATAGAGAAGACGGGCACATCCGACTACCTAATGCAGTAATTCACACTACACGATTTTTTCCCCCTATTTTCTCCTTATCACAATCTTAGAACGTTGGCTGATCTAAGATTGTCGCTGGTGATTTCGTAACCGATCATCCTGCGGTGTGTGGGCCGCTCCGGTCTGAATCAGGGGTTTTCCCGGACTGAGAGCTTAATGCAGCCTGTTGAATGTGACGGGTAGCCAATCAGAAAGCCCGGATTCTCCTCCGTGCTTTCTGAGGGGAAATTACGGAGGGGAATCCCAAACAGCTGACACAGCGCAACCCGAAGTCCAGCGGACATCGGAGATATGTGGAAACAACATTAATGTTTATTCAACATTTCGTGCAAAGAATATAGAAATGACAAGGGGAGGAGTTGAAGCCAAATTGCTACCGCAGATGATAAACCTGGTAAGTTTTCAGCTGTTCTTCGTTACCGTGAGATAAATAGGTTATAATGATTTTCATTCAGTCAGGACTTTACGCTGACTCTAGCCACATGCATCACAAGTAGATTCTAGTAAAGCATTGATTAATGCCTGATTTTAAAATTAGTTAACTGGACTTGTAGCCATTATTTTGTGCCCATGTGGCTGGACACCACACGGCACGACGAACCCGATCGAACCGTAATACCTAGGATTTCTGTCGGCTAATGATGGTCTCTCAGGTTTTGAGAATGGGCTGACAACTCTTAGTGTGCGCTGGGCATTACAGTAAGGAAATAGAAGGGAGGGTCAGTGCAGAGCACCGGAGCTCAGCCTTTTTTCATTCAGTGTCATCAAGAGAAAGAAAAAAGGCAGGAAGAGACGATAAAGGCGATAATTAAAATGAGGTCGATAGGTTTAATTTATCGTGCGAT
Organism: Poecilia formosa; assembly: GCF_000485575.1. NCBI lineage: Eukaryota > Metazoa > Chordata > Actinopteri > Cyprinodontiformes > Poeciliidae > Poecilia > Poecilia formosa. The sequence goes on along the minus strand of NW_006800092.1, from coordinate 1,329,273 downwards.
TAATTGATTTATCGTGACAGGCCAAGACTCTTGGCTTCACAAAAGTAGTGGAAAATACTATTCATTTACTAAAGAAATGCTAAATAAATGCCCAAATGACTTATTTAAATGAGCATTGTGTGCACAAAATTACTACCTGTTTTCTAAACTAAACATTTATTTAGTATGAAGACGTTGTTACAATGCTAGCCAGTTCAGTAACTTTTTATTGCCTGCCAGAGGTGACCCATGAGTGACATGAATTTCAGATAAAAAAAAACAGAAGTTGTAAAAACAACCAAATTGTAGCCTTCCCTTTATTTCAACAACTACATAAACATGCACAACTTTATCATTAGTGCCTATATAGCTGCGGTTTGAAACATCTTACAAGCTTAATGAGGCAAATTAAAGATCCCTAGGCCTTTAACTAATTTATTTCTGTTGCTAAATGTAGTTAGTCTTAACCTATTTTCTCATTCGGTGACTTATTGCATGATTGTAAGTGCCAGCTTCTGCCTACAAGCTTGAAAGAGTTCAGCACAGAAAGTACCACAGAGTGTTGACAGGCACCATGAGTATTTGCTCAGCTTCCAAATCTTTCCTTCTTTATTTACTTTGAACTTAGTTTTCTCATGCAGCTTGTATGTGGTGGTTCTTAGTCTAAAACTCATCCTCCCTAGAACACTTTGGCTTCCAAGTTTCTATTTTTTTTTTCTTGTTATATATCAACTCCACCTGCTGCTCCAGGGCATGCTTGGTCTTATGACTTATTCCTTTGTCACTTTGATCTGAGCGGTTGTAATGACTTTTTGCAAAAACATAGGTTTAATATTCACTCAAAGGGACTCTGTCTCACAAGGCCATTGGTGAGCTATTTAAAGTAAAATAGATTTTCCTTCAATTCACAAATCTAAAGTAGTATCTGCATAGGAGAAAAGAACAATTCATGTGTTTAGCTGCAGTATTCAAATGTAGCATCAGACCCACCCCTAAAAGGAAGCAACCGAACCCCTCAATGCAAGCAAAGCACCTCTAAATACCATCAGATTTACTATCTATATTCCTAAATGCTTGTGACAACCACACTGTTTCTCACAGCATGTGACCCAGACCCACTGAAACACTCTTTGTTTTGCTTAATCCACTGTGAAAATTGCCCTAATGTTTTGAGAGCTGGAGGAGGTTGCATGGGAATGGTGCTGTGGGAGGATATTCCAAGGACAACAAATTGGTTTGGGACATCAAGTTTGTAGCTTTTAAATTGTGGTACACATGAAGCAATGACTGAGTGCCAAATATCAAGACTGAAAATTTCTTCAGTTTGCTTTCAAGTTAAATAATGTTCTTTTCCTCCAACCCCCATTTTACTGCCAATTGTAAAATGGGGTACAGAGGAAGTCTGTCATTGATATAACATTCAGGATAACCTAAATTACTTAGAAGGCATTCAAGTGAATTTAACATGAAAACCAAATTTATTTCAGTAATTTTCATTTTTCTGAAAAACGGAACATTCAATTTCCCAAAAAACTGGAGTACAACAGAAGACCCAATAAATAAAAGATAATAAAAAAATGCATAAAAATGGACCTTCTAAAGTTAAGTATTAATTAGCATATTGCTGTGTACAATATATACACTCCATACCTGTTCATGGGTCCTTTTGCATGAAATGCCTCATTACTATGGCGTGGGATGGAGGCGATCTGCCTGTTCTGTTGGGGTGTTTGGGAAGCCAGGGTTACTCAAATAGTGACCCCTAGCTCATCTGCATTGCTGACTCCAGTGTCTTTCATATTCCTCTTGACAATAGTCCATTGACTCTTTATGGGGGTCATGGAAATTTGTTGGACTATCAAGTTCTTTTAAGCGGGTATAGGTTCCTTTAGGCTGTATGGACCACTGCCAAGTTCTGGGAAATAAAAGCAGCATCCATTTATGCTTGTCTGATGAGGCAGCATGAAGTTCTCTAAAGTTTACTCATGGACGGCTTCAGTAGATTTGGACTTGATGAAACACAATGGACCGACAGCAGAAGATAAATTGACACCTCAAAGCAACTCAGACAAACTTCGCACTCACTGTTCTTTCACACCAGCCTGTTTAGTCCGCTTTAATAAAATTCTAGTTTTATTAAATAGTTTGATTAGAACTCTATTTTGTAACTCTGTTAGGCTCTATTTTACTTTGCGTATAAAGTCTGGTTCGTTTGGGCAGGTGTGAATGTGCAATCGAACACTGATGTGAACCAAAAAAGCAAACTAAAGCCTAAGTCTCGGTTGGTTGAAGTGAACTCTGGCAAGGTTTGAATTCCTATGTGCATGCAAGTGAACCGGAGACCACTCAAAACCAGGAAGTGGAGTGTAGCGCAGGGCATTCTGTGTCAATAGAACCAAAACAAACACAGGAGTCTAACACTAGAGGGGAAGAAGTGGCTCATGGTTTTTCAACAAATACAAAAAGAGAAATCCTTCAACCACTACAGTCTGATGCCACTGCACTTTTTTTGTGTACATTTTGTGAAGAAGGAAGTTGCGCTCATGTCGTCTTCGGGTTTTTTTGTGTCGTTATTTTTGTGTTGTTTTCATCAGTAGTTCTTGGTTTTCAATTAGTTTGGATTGTTTGACACAGTGCACTGTGAAAGCGAGCCACACCATTTAAAAAAATGTAACAAATGTTGCAGTTCCCCAATCGAACAGTTTACCAGACTATCAGGTGAGAAAACACCCTGAATCTCAAGAAACTTGAGAAAGAGAGACATCTCCCAGTTTAAAATTTTGAATACGTTTATTCTTGTGGGTAAATTACATAAAACTTTTATATGTTATCAATATTTGTCATTAACTTTAGAGACATAAAAAATGTGTCTTTACCAGTTTAGTTAGTTTAACTTTGGTTTGTAGAAGTGATTTCCATTTAATCAGGTCGCTCCGGCTCCACATCTCGGATCTCTGCTAATTTCGCTCTATGCTTGGCACGCTCCGAGTTCTCTGATAATTCTCCGGGCATCAGATGGCCGCTGATGGCTGGCTCCATCGTGGTATCAGTGGTGCGATCATTAAATGTTTTGCCAGCCACTCACTCCTCAGAGAAAATAAATGCATTATGAATGGCCAACAGATGGGTCTTCGGCCCTCGTTTTCTTACCCGGACTACTAGTTGTGATAGATGGCTGCTTGTGTCAGGGGGCAGCAGATGTGGAGCAACTATAATAATTAATGAGAGAATATCCGTCCCAGTCAAACTGCTGGAAAGACACATCCTGAGGCTAATGTTTAAAACGTTTTCACTGGAGAGGGCCATAAAGTTGGTCTTGATGATTCATATGCGAGGTGTCAACCTCTTCCTTCAGACAGGTCGGTAGAATTGGACAGTATGTAAAGGCGATAATGTGCATCAGCCCAGTGCTAATTGATATGCTAAGGCAACCTTGAAGAGAGGCTAAGCTGTTTGACCTTCACTTCCTTTGATGACACATTGAAAGATGATTTTAAAAACTTATTCCTTGAAAAAAGCCATGGAAATCACCTCTACCATCGAGTTTAAAATGATTCTTACACCGTCTCAGCATAGTGTGGGATCTATCTTCTGTGCTGTGCTAGTCCTACAATGTGTATCTTTCTCTCAATTGGACTTCACTTTCTATGTTTACAGCATTGTCTGAAAGATAAAATACATAGAAGGGGAGAAAGGGTATTAATATGTTAACTTCATTCATCAAGTAGTTTTAAAAGGTCTTTCCTAATTCGGTATTATTTACAGGAAATTGGTTGCCACAGTTTGTAATCCATCACTGGAGCTCTTGATCACCGTGCACATCATGTCATTTCTAGTGTATTAATCATTTCACTCAGTTATTACACAAGTGACCTTCACTGTGTGACGGCGACTCTCGTCCTTGAATCTTGATGAGTTTAGGAAGGTTGTGGGTTTCGTCTGCTGTCTTTAGTTTTCTGGCACTGGTGCCATCTGCTAGTTATCTCTCTCTTTGGCTTCTTTAAAGGGAGCAAAGAGTGGACTTGAGTTGAGAGAATTAGTTCTACGGTCCTGTTTAAACCCTGGCTTTACTGTCATCACTATAATAAGCGACGTTTTGATGGTCACTTTTTTTAGGGTCATCATAAGCCAAGCAAAGCTGCTTCCACAATTAAATATACTACAAACAATAAAAGTCACATGAACACTACATTAAAAAGATGCATGTTGCTCAATAAAAGCACATTTCCGCGTACATTACAGCAAGTAAACAAAGCCACAGATTAAACCACATCATCAGAAGCGTGACAAAACATTATATGCCTACTTTATTTTACAGTTTGATTGATGTAGGGACAAATGAAATTTTAAATCTGTTAAGTCTGCAAGCAGGGATGATTTAATGAGAAAAGAACGGTAAAAACTATTTTTATTTTAAAACATTGCAGAATGTTTTGTAGCATTTAATGTGTTCTTTTCATTGCATTATGCCTGGCTCAGTTTTGACGTGACTGAACATGACTTCTCCCAAAAGTGATGTAGGGAAGAAGCAAATTAGTGCACAAAAAATCCCTCAAGAACGCAAAAGAAAGTTTGATGCTTAAAAATCTCAGCAGGAGGCCCTGCGTCTCCCTCCGCGTTCAAACGACACATGCTTATGCCTTGAAATGTCACCAGAAGAGCTGCAGGATAAGCCTCCGGAAAAGAGAACCGCACTTGGCAGACATTTACTTTTTTTTTTTTTTTTTTTTTTTTTACAAATTTACCTTCTTCCTGCAGCTTACCTGCCTCAGAGAGCATTAGCGCTGTTGCACGATAGCCAGGGATTATTGATTAACATTGCTGCTGACATTTCTAGTTCCTTTATACTCCGGCTGGATGGTGATGCTCTCTTTTCAGCCTTCACACACTGACTAGCATTGTTTTTATGTCTCTTCAGACTAAAGTTTTGTTGAAACTGTTTTTAATTTTAGGTTATCCTCTGTACTGCATAGTAGTATGTACAGGTTTCCACCCAATATCCAACATGCGCTTTTATCATTCCTAAATATTTTAAAAAGTCTTTTTCCACAGGAAAGACTGTTTTCTTTGTGTTTTACCTCCTTGTACAATTAATACAACTGTGGAGTGCGTTATCTCATCTTGGCACAAAAACTACATGGGAGAAAAATGCAGGGAAAAAATACACAAGATTCTAGATTTAAAAAGGCTTCAGATCTGTTTTTCTCTTCAAACATTGTCAAAAGTCGCAATGGACCATGCAGTGACAGAAGGGTGTCCTGCTGGTTTCTTTGCTCCAGCATCTAATTAAAGTGCTTTGTAAATGACCACATTTTATGAAATGATCAATATACTTTATTTGATCTAGCAATTTAGCACCGTCTTTAATTTAATAACATGTTTCCACTGGGGTTGGAAATGACTCTGTTACATAAATTGCAGAGGAAACCATCCATGTCACTCTGCACATAAACACTGATGGATTGGCTGTACATTAATGACTCTGCTATTGAAAAGCCTATAAATTAATCATGGCAGCAATTAAAAATTTACATTTGTGTTCGGGTATTAATTTATAGTGCATCGGTGTCCAAATCCAAAAGTCCAGTATTACAGCTGATAATTACATTTGTTTATTAACGGAATTGAAAAGCTGCTTTGATCAATGATCCAAAATTATTTCTATTGAATTCTTTTAAGTACACACAGCCAGCCTAAATCATGACGCTCTCTGACAGGGTTGGGCAATTAATTTTCACAAATGGCCACACAAGCAATTATAACTGTGATCCAGGGCCAAACCATTGACTAAACACCATTTTTGTTCGACTACATGTGTGATAGTAACTTGTTAATAACATCTTTTATCGTCTGATGACGGTAGACCTTGCAGTTGAACAATAAAATGTGACCCTATGCTAATAGCTAAGGCTTCTTGTTTACTTTTCATGGATAATACTTGGAAAATTAAATTGTCACAAACGATCATATTTATTTATTTAAGGTCATATTTTTCTCAGCTTAGTCAAATGATTTAAATTTGAGGTGTAATTACTGCAAACATTTCTAGATCCATTTCTTCTCAAGCTGAGTGTGCCACTTTAACTTTTGTATGATTCAGATCTTTTTATCACTTTAGAAATGTTTGTTTTCCAATTAATCTCGTCACTGAATCCAAGATACATACTTTTATAAAAGATATAAACACCTTCAACTTTTACCTTGTCTACTGTTTTGATATGGAGGAAAGCTACACAATATTACATAACGGCTTAAACCTAATTAATACAGTAAAAATATTGTTACATTGTAATTGGTCGTGTATCTTATACATATTTTTTAGACAGAAACCTTTCGTTTCATAAAACATTTTCCGTTGTATTAAACATGGAAAAAAATAAATAAAATTGTTTGCAAACTCAACAACAGCTGACACATTTTTGTCATTTCTGTGGCCAAGAAAACATGGTTCCAATAGTTTTGGAAGAATTCCTTAAATCTTTAGCTGTCCTGTCCTGCTGGTGGGAAATGTGATATATTATAGCTGATATAGGATTTTTTTTTTTTTTTGACACCCTTGCTTCTCATGTATGATTCAAATTTGAACGCTGTCCATTTTCAGTCATCATAATAATGGAGTTCACATTTCCTCCCGTCACGTGTAGGTGCTGAAGCAGCTGCAGGCGGTGAAAAGCAGAAGATCCAGCGGAGCGCAGACTATGGTGAAGGTGGACGGGATGTCGACCCAGCTGTTTGTTTCTTTGTGAAAGATCTGAGGAGGTCAGTCGCCATTCAGTTGTCTTTGTCAGAAATCAGGGTCTCTGGTGCCTTCAAGCTCAAAAAAGTACAGAGAGATAATCTTATTGTCAGACGTCTTTGAAGCATGCCTCTCGACTATGACCTTGTTCTGACATTGACTGTTTTTGTAACACCCCTTATCTACTCCTCGGCATGCAAATATCATCTTGACTTCACTATCCAAATTATCTCTAACATCTTCTAACAGCATTTGATCTATGAAAATGACCTAGTCTTTTACATGGGTTCATTACCTTGTATAACACAGATAATTGTCTCACTGGAGAAGCCTGAAACACTTCCTACCTTTTTATGCAGTCAAACATAATTTCACACCAGTGATGATTTCTGAAGGACTGTTTATGGTTGGTCTGTTTCACATATCTTCAATATAGCTGTTTAGTTTTCAATAATGTTTTGTTTTATCCCTTTATTTTAGCTCTGAGGAGACCAGTGTGACATGTGACATGATAAAACATCTAATTTTACAGAATGAGATGTTTCTATTTGATAATGTGAACAATAAAATGGTTGTTGTTTGCAGCTGAACTTAAACTCCCAAATTTTCCCTCTGCTAGTTCTGATTTTTGACTTTCTATACAGTTTGACTTGTTCATATCCTGTATAGGTGGATATACGCAGAGAGGACACAGACACAGTAAAAAGAAGCAATGTTGTTTAGTATAAAGAAAAATTGACCTAAAACATCAAAACACACTCAAAATGGACTATTTTAAGTACATATGACTTGAAACCTGATTTCTCCAAATGGCCACCCATTTTAGCCATTTTTCACATTATGTGAGCTTGTAGAAATGCAGACTTATGGTCTATGTGAACATTAAGTTATGATATTTCTGATAACACAAAAGTTTTTTTGATCTCATAAATGGACCCATGAAAACAGTCGCTCTCAAAATCTGTGTGATTTGGTCTTGTTTGTTTCGACAGTTCAAGCCGAGGCTCATATTTACAGTAAATGTATCTGTGAGTACTAAATCCTACCTCTACGTTAGAGAGCATTTACATCCCTGCTTTCTCAACATTTTTCCAGGCTCGCTTTGTGCTGGCAGGACAAGCACTTTGCTTGACCTCCCTCTCAAACAGTCCTGTGATTTTTCTTTTATAACCCCTTCGTTTGAGTCATGGCTGTCTTAATCCCCCTGCAGACTTCAGCTATAAGCTTTGTGGTAATGCCTGGCCTAATCCTCTTCAGTAAAACACACTCACGCATTAAGCTCAAAGCAGTTTACTCACTTACTGGCTGCTTCTGAACAAAGCATGATTGTTGTTTGCGGTACAGATTTGTCTCTGTGTGACTGCTTGTTAAAGGTCCTTTTAATTTTGCATCTTCCTGTCCTTCCAGTAATAAAGTAATAAAGTGCACACTATTTACAGGTTCAAACAAGATGTGTGTGTGTGCTTTTTTTCTTTCTTGTTTAAGTTTTGCTATGATTGTATGTGACACCTTCTAAAACACAGAACAATTTTGTTTTTTTTTGTTTGTTTTTTTTTTTGTTTTTTTTGTTGGTATTCATTTCTTTTTATTCCCCTGTCTTGATTGCTAATGGCAGGGGTGGTTAGTAACTAGTTACACTTACTCAGTTACATTCATTTACTGTTCTGTACTTTTTTTTTACTTGAGTAAGTTTACCTGCTGCTAAACTAGAGTAAAAGTTTTGAATACTCTGACTACCTCTGGTTATTGGACAGCCACTAATGTAGTTATTAACTAGCTTTGAGTCTGTCAGAGACGGGAATCTTTTAAGGTAACCAAATGTTCTGCTTACTATGTAAATATTAAACCCTGAATATTCCAACTTATTATGATTCCAACTTGTATTTTTTCTGTCTTTTAGCAAAACATACTGAAGATGTAAGCTCATTATAAATTCTGTTGTGACTGACAAGTCTCAATTGTTTCTTCTGCCTCCAGTTTTATACTTGTCTTCTGAGTCTTGGCAAACAATAGAGGTACTATTGTTGTTTTTATAATCAATCATTTAATATGCTTGCTTGTCACTCTCACTAAGTCAAAACCAAGTCTGCAGCTCTTTTGGAAAAAAAAAATGGAGCAGTCCTTTTGAGTTACTTTTTAATTTTATTTTTTATCAAATTGCAGAGCAACAGAATCACAAGCAGATAAAATAGCTTTGACATGTGACGTATGGAAAGCAATGCCCATGAAATCTTGTGTTGCCATAACTGCACCTTTTTTGATAGAATAGCAGCTAACATGTTATCTTCTCCGAACAAGAGCCATACGTATCTCGCAGAAAAAAACGACAGATAGCTAGGTATTAAGTTTGCGATAGATTAACTAGTAGAATATGTGTAAAAGAAAATAACTTCAGCTCATCACTGGTCGAATTGAATACTTAATTTCCTCTTTCCAGAGCAGAATAGAAAGATTGTTTGTCTCTCGGTAGGGGAATTCCAGAACAGAGCCAAATTGAGACACGGACCCTGTGATAATTAGAAATGTCCGTCTTAAAGGACAGAAACTGGATAAACCAGGCAGTAAAGAATAAATTGAAAATTATTCTTAAAGCAGCAGTAGGCAACTTTTATAAAAAATGTTTTCTTATGTATTTAACATTGTCACTATTTTGTGACAGTCTGAGACTGATCATTTGAAACAAAATCAAGCTGCTCTGCCTTTGTGGTCCTACTCCCATCTGCAAAAATACACAGCTCAATCAGAAGTAACCAATCAGAGATAAGAGGAGGGTCTTGGCGCTGTCAATCATCCTGATGTGTGCGCTGCTCACACGCTTCCCCTAGCTCTCTGCTATGCTACATCTCCTTCAAGCATCATAGCAGCCTACTGTGGTTGCTAGTTACCATAGCCACTGATGACAGATGATAAACTAATTGTCCTGTAATGGTAAGTTGTTTTTCTGCTGTTGACACAGGTGCATCGTGTACTGATGGCGCTAAGACCCTCCTCCTGGTTCTGATTGGTTGTTTCTGACTGAGCAGTGTATGGACCCGGCAGGACCACAGGAAAGAGGCAGAGGATTATCTGTCTCGTCTTATTCTGTCACAATAAAGTGAAAAAAAGGAAACAGAATTTATGATGTAGTTTAGTGAAGAAGTTACAAGCTGCCTTGGATATATACCCTTAAGGATTCACAGTATCCTAATCAGACTGTGAAACTAAACAGAAACCCATAATACCTACTTATTCACACGCACAATCTTTAAATGAGCTAAAATGCCTCTCAACTGCAGAATAAGCTGATTACTTACTGGCTGTCACAGATTGGTACCTTACTTCTCCAGTGGAGGAGTGCACTGAAATGCCTGGAAAATTTGCTAAAGAGACAAAACCCCTAAATTTTCATCTGCTCCAAATCCAGCCCAAGAGTACTTCACAAGCACTCGACAATTTAATACTGACTGCACATGAGTTTGTGGGGGGGGAGAAGAAAAAAACTCATGGCACGAATCTTTAAGATCATTGCCTTCTTCACATTTCACTTTGTGACAGTCAATGCCTCTAACAACACACCTGCATTGTCTCCAACCCACACTCCTTTACAAATGATAAAATGTGCATCTAAGATAAATGACACTGGCGCCTACACCAGCACGCAGCAGAAAGTGCTTCAGTACATTCTCATTAACCCATAGCGTGCCAATCATTGAGATCGTAGTTACAAGTCTGTGGTTTCACAGCTCATTTCACCCTGGAGTTTCTCCATCCTATCCTCATCCATCTCCGTCAGCTGCCTTCACCCTAAAATGTATAATCTCAGGGGCTGCCTGCTAGTGTGCTGTGGATTATAGGATGTAACCAGAGTTTATAGCAAAGCCTCCGAGAAGATTGTTTGCCCACAGCATGGAATAAAATATACGTTACATAGTTTCAAGGATCACTCTACTTAGCATGGTCTAAAGTGGTTTGCTGGAAAAAGAGAGACATTTTGACTCAAAATGCGGAGATGCGGAGTTGGCACTGTTCATAATTCACTTTGCATAGCATTAATGGCTTTTAAATACAGTGTAAATGGATTTTAAGATTTTGGTTTGTTTAGCTAAGCTGCTGCTGCCTTTGCTGTATTTAAATGAAGAGGGTTCTCTGGCAGCTTGTTCATTACACAGTCAGAGCTGCTTGCTAAATTATAGATTTAATTTAGTCAGATCTCCACTCTGTCCCAGCTCCCTAAACAAAACCTACTAGATTTCTGCTACAATATAATGTATTTGGTGTTTAAAATCATAAATCAGTAACTATTTTAACATACACTAGCTTTTGAATAAATTAAAGACTTGCAGGTTCCTTATTTAGCATAAGCAATCTGTGGTTGTTGTACGACAACCTCGCTTAGTCTTGTTTAGATTACCTGAACTTTGCTGGATGATCATCTCCAGGGGCTTGTTAATATAAAAGGCATGCTGCACCAGGCCGAGATGCTTTATATAAACACAGCAACAAACATATGTTCGCAATCATTTTAACGTGTCTGATGTTCTGCAATAACAGCAAAGATGTAAAGGTAAAGGTGTTTGCTGTTTCTGCTGCAGTGTGAACTTGTCAGCATTAACTTTAGCAAAGTTAGGTATTCTTGCCAGACTGAAAATTATTTTTTGTTTATTTTGAGTCCTGGGCTTCATTCCTAAACAATGAAACTTCCAAGGCCACACATTGTTTTCATAAGTCATTGTAGAGAAGTGGAATACTGTTTTAGTTACACCTTTAAGCTGTAAAGCAAATACTAGTTCCTCTTAAAAACAAACAAAATGGTTCCATATTTGTTAATAAAGTTGATGAGTCATTACACACACACAGCTTGGAGCTCTCGACTCACTTTCATAAAATTAGATTTTTATATAACACCAGCAAGAAAAGTACATATAAAACAGAAGAACTGTCATGCTTCTGAAAAGCATGTTTACTTACATGGACTCAATACTGGTAGCTCCTTTTGCACAAATTACTGCATCAGTGTGGTGTGTCATGGAGGCGATCAGTGTGTGGTTCTGCTGGGGATAGTAGAAGGCCCGTGTGGTTTCAGCCTTCGGATCATCTGGAGTATTCAGTCTGTTGTATCAGGTCAGGGAAGTTTGCTGGCCAGTCGAGAACAGTAAAGGTACCAAAAACTGGTTCAGGGATGCAAGTTATCTATTAAGTTGATCTAAAGTTAATTGTCCTCATTGATTGACGAATGATTAAGTGACAGCCATTTTCTTAAAAACCAAAATTTTCTCTTGCATCAATCGTGTGGACCGTCTTTCCATAACATGATGGGCTAATTTTTTCATAATGTGCTACATTTATTATCATAATGTACTCCATCCTCAGTCCACTCCTTGTGAAGCTCCCTCAAATTTTATTCATAAACATAAGGCTTACTGAAGCTTAACCTGCCATGTGGAGAAAAGTAGTGTAATTACCAAATACTGCAGAGCTCTTGACATAGGACATATCATCATCTGATCAGTTGGTCAAAAGGAAAAGTATATAAACTTTTTTTTTTATTATTCCTGTCTGAAAAGATGTATTTCTTGAAAATCTGTGGCAGGAATTAATTTTCATCAACTGGATTTATATCAAATAATATTGTTAATGTTGACAAAGGGGCTCAGAAAGCACATTTGTCCCCTGCAGGGAGCTTCGGGGATTGAACAGAGCAGCGCTGAATGGAGGGCCACAGATCAGGCCGACGGGGTTAACTGAGTGGTCAGCAGAATCATTACACTGTAATCCTGTTGCTTTTTTTGTTCAAGGAGCACTCTGGACATTTCAGAGTCCAGAGTGCTCTGGACCTCCTGTCAACAAGAGAAAAATGTAATCAAGGGTTATGGCAATGTTATCCTATGAAAACTTATCGTTTTACTTGGGGGGTGGGGAAGGGGAGTAATTTGAAGTGAAAACAATCACATAAGCTTGTTCTTGAGTGGCGTTTGCTTTACTAAGAACCTGGAACTTGGCAATGTAGTTTTCCTAATTGATTAACTTGAACTGAGCCAAATTTCCCCTATGCTGACATTGGGTGCAGCCCCTTAGTAAAGTGAATTTTTTGTACTCCTTTCCAGTTGTTCCTTATGGGACAATATAATCTGAAAAGCTGCTTTGATTTTTCAGTGGGATGTTTTTTTTGCATTAATCCTGTCCAGCACTGGGGGTCAGGGGGTTCTCCTCCAAAAGGATTGCCTCTCATCTTCTGACCAGCTTTGTGCAGTTTTTTTTAAATGTATAAATTTCATCTCACATTATCATCAGAGGGATAAAACCAGCTGATCTTGTCTAGTAATTGCTGGATTGCACAAAGATCTCAATTATACCAACAAACCTTCATTTTCAAACCTAAAAGACAAATGGCAGTGATAGAACTTTCTAAACGTTTTGTCTGATTAGAGTTGATATGCCCTAAAAGCTAAAACAAATTGGTAAATATTAGTAAGATTGTGGCAGTGTATTTATTAGAAATGATTTTGCCCTTGGTACAGGATGTTCTGTAAACAGCTACATTTGTTTAATCTGTATTCTAAGGGATCTCTGACTTCCTCCCCAACATGACAATAATGCACCACTGCCGTCCTTTCTGCAGAGCAAGGACAGTCATTTATTTTCTAGTTCTGAAGACAAACACAAATCATTCGGAGCCTTTCAGGAATCCGCCAAGGCTCTTGTTTTTCGGATGTGAACATCCTCCCAATAGATGCACATAAATCTGGGTCAAAATACATCGGGGACAATGCAGCACTCTATGTAACAAGCTGCAGAAATGCTGTTTGCTTTGTAATTAACTACTGCTTAGCAGCAAATGTGATTTACAAATGACTCAATTTGTGCAAATGGAATGTAGAGGAGAGTAATCGAGTAACATTTCATTACATGTATGATGTAAAAGAAGATGACGGCACTCTTCTTAAGTTGTCTATTTGGGAAATTATTTTCCTTTAGGCACGGATTAAGTAACAGCAACACAGGAGAGATAGCTTTGTTTTTTAAATAAATTATTCAGATCCAGAATGATCAGTTTGAGTCACAGATGAATGTGTGGGGTAAGGTGCCAAATTATAGAGGCCGGTAATGTTCTCAGAGATGACACCATTTGTTAATTTAGTGTGCCAGTCATGTTTTGGTCAATTATCCCAAATACAAAGGGAATTTACCTTCCAAATAATACAATTATTCACTTTCAATAGCTGAAGCACAGATTGGCACAGTAAAACCAATAAACATCTCATCTCTGTCTTTCATTGCATCACTGGAAAAGTCTCATCCGGTATGTCTTGGACACGCTCTCTCTTTTATTTGATGGAAAATTGAATTGCAAGGAGAAACTTCAACTACACAAATCACAATGTATCCCAGTTTCTCTGCAATGGCTGCACGGCATTAGTAAATCATGCAATTGTGATATTAACATTGCTCTGGCTATATTAGTTGCAATAAATCTGTGATTTCTTATCTTTCCTGTTTTTGCACTGACATATACCATGTATCCAACTCTCTAGGATTTTTAGTATCTTTGAAACAGCCATCTCTGAACATCTACCCTAGAAAAACTCTATTAAAAACAAAACAAATATTATTTTGGTATGCAGAGCCGAAATTCATAAAACTTGAAATCAACTAGCAAAAAAAAATATATATATATTGAAATTCCAATAAACCTTTCCTCTATCAACTACATCCCAATTTAAGGGAAGATACAAAACAGCAAAGCAGCTGAAGGCTAACAATTTTCCCAAAACAATTGCAGCTCATATTTTAAAAAAAAACAAACAAGGTTTCCTCTTTTTTGTGCGACTGGAGGTACAAATGGACCAAAAAAATATGTTTTGCAAACTATCCAGGCCTAGTGTGGACAGAACATTAATGATGAGACTCTGAGGAGGGTTTTTCTCTGGCTGTGAGGAAAAACATTTTTTTTTTTTTTACTATTAAAACCACTTCTTTAATCAGATTGCAAATGATAAAAACAAAAAATCATTCTGACAGTAAAATGACAAATTAACCTTTGAAAGCTGTCTAAGCATAATAACCAGCAGTTTAGATGCTGACGGCCTGTGATGCTGGTCAGACTAAATGTTCCAAATCCATAACATATTCAAATGAAGCGGCTTCTAAATGTCCTTCTGTCGTGTGGTGCTGCGGTAAACAGTCTTTTATGCGAAGCAAGAACTTCCCAGACATACGAGACCTTTTCAAATTTACAGTGCAGCTTTGACGCGCTCGCTTTTAGAAACAGGTTAAGGAAATAGTTTCCTGCTCATCATCTACTTTAAAAAGGTCTGACTGATCTCTTGACAACACCGGCTCACACCAGCGCCTCACCCACACATCTCCAGCTTGATTCACTCCTTTTATCCGTTAGTGACCCGCACAGGTTCATCCATCTACTCAGTCAAGTTTCTCTTTCGTTTAATCTTTCCAGAAAGAACCTCTGGGATCTCTGACTTTAGGTGTTTCTTCATAGTCCTGTAGCTGCTGTCCTCACCTTGAATTTGTCTCTGAGCTCTTGACACCAACAACTTTCTGACAAATGTTCAGCAGTTCTTCAGCATGATTGGCCAGGTGGCTGGTGAGTTGCTGGGTTCTTTGTTAAATGCAACTACAGAGTTTTATACCTCATTGTGTTATCTAAAAAGAGCAATATTGATTTCACAATTTAATAAATTTTGGAAGAATTTGAGGATGTGGTTTCTAAGGTAAAATCAGAATACATACTTTTTTTTCTGTCGTTTTAATAATGCATTGCCACAAATGGCAGGAGTTTAAGTTGAGCTGTCTCTTTGCCCTTACCTTTTCATTTACAAAAGAAAACATCTAATTTGCATCTCTGAAACAGGACATCGTTTTTGATTTGTGTCCAAGGAGAGGAAGGTGATGGGATACTTTTTTATGCTTCTGTACCTAAGCCTGTGTATTTCAAACTGGGAGCAGCAGAGGGCTATAAAAAGAGACTATCATTTATAGAGAGTTGCTTGTCAAGACCAGTCCTACTTATCTTTCAAGGTGCAGTCTGTGTGGGGGTTTTTTTTGTTGTTGTTTTTTTTACTTGCATTTTTCTACTAGTGTTGGAGCTGTGAGCAGTTTTGCGTTTCATCACTGCACTGAGCTGTAGTGTCCCCAAATGTCAATAATACGCATTTCAGTAATTGATCAGGCAGAGGAGATGAGACGTGTTTGTTCATGGCAGCAGAAGGTGCAATTCTAATTTGATATGACTTCTGCATTATGCTTTGTTGAATTTGTACTCTGACAGTGTTTGCTATTAGAAACACTGTGTACACCTCCCTCGTTGATTGGAGCCACTTCATAAATTAACATTGTTCCAGGTGCCTCTTGCACAGTGACTCGACTTTGCATTGTAAAAGTGGATTACTATTGCCAAAATTATTGTACATTAATCACACCCATTCTCAGCAGCGTCCCATTTAAGATGAGGCAGTGAAATGAACTTGGATAGTAATGATTTTCCCCTCTCCCTCCTCGGTCATCTCTTTAACAGTAAATTCTGTGGGCAGTAAGCTGTAATTAGTGTGGAGGAGGAAGCTAAAGGTTGTGCATTGATTTCTTGTTTACTTGGTGAAAATGTCAAAGAGAAACATGAATCCTGATTCACAATAGGGCCTGAAACATGTCTGCTTTGTGTGCTGCAATTAAAGCTCTTTCAATACCAAATATTAACACACTGATTAATTACAATATTCCACCGCGTGGTGTATTTATTTGGGAATGGATGTTCGACGCAGAATGTAAATGATGACACGGTGGTGGTGACATTAAAGCAGGCTTATTTAAAAATAAAAAAATAAAGTCTCAAGAATTGTTTCAGAAATGTCAATGCAAAACATCAGTGATGGTGTAAACCTTTTTAGAAAGGGTAATTGGGTTTAGACTCGGTTTGATCTGCAGATAGAATATTGACTGAACAGGTCAGAGACTTGGTGTCCTAAAGTTTAATGGCAGCAACATTAAAATAACAAACAAAAACATCACTTAGCATTTGCGTTACAGTCTTAACCGTAAAAATGAAACTCTCTAAGGGGAGCAGCTTTTTAGTTTAAGAGTAATGTTGTCCATTCTTGCTGTAAATTATATATTGCATTTTGCATTGGATGTATTTAGTTTGATTCCGAAAATATTCTGATCAACTCCTCTAAGCTTAAACATTGTTTTCGATTGCTAAAAATGGTTTCAAATACAGCGTTCTGCATTACAATGTGTGCATGTCTATTATCTATAGTCTTCTATATTTCTTATGTGTATTTTTAAAGCTCTTATGGTTTGCTAGCTGACTTATAAAGAAATACTCCTTGTTTCAAGCTACCAATTAATGAGATTTAAATGTTCTGGTTGATAAATCTCGACACCCCCTCCTCCTTGCACCTTTCTCATCATGGTTTGACCTTTTGTAGCTCCAACTGAAGGAAAGCAGGAATGTGGGAAAACTCAACTCTAAATTGAACATTAGTCTTAGTAAATTGTTACTTACTGTCAGGAACAACAGTGATTGAAACACAAAAGATATGCATGAAAAGCTGTCAGAGATGTCAGCTTCCTTAGTGTTTTTGTCAAAGTTAATGAGAGGCTTTCAGACTCCGGAAATCAAAGCACAAACCAGAACTTCTTGTTTGCGACAAAAGACCGTCAGAGCCACATGGCAATTTTTTGTTTTTGTTCAGAACGCACAATTTTACTCGCACTATGTGTGGCCTAATTTAGTCCTTGTGTGTTCCTGACACAGATGTAGTGCAGATTTCCCCCCCAAACACTTTTACAAAATACCACAACAGTTTAAAGTGCAATTAAAAAGTGCTTGCTCTTTTACAGATTTCTTCTGCTTTTGAAACTTATGTTTTTCAGATCAAACGAATTCTAAAATCAGACAAAAATCAACTTCATTTTTAATGCAGCTGGGAATCGAACTGGTAACCCACCAACTGAAAGATGAAAACATCTCAAAAACCAAACAGACTTCGAGGTCAGTGTTCGTGATCCAGCAGTAAAAGATTGGAGGAATAGTCGGGATTTATGAGTTCCACTGATTTTAAAAAGAACAAAGACTCATTTTACATCGGCCAAGAAACATCTGTATGAAAACCAAGACATTTTTTGGAAGTACCTTTTGTTTGTGTCACATACATAGCTGCCATTTTAACCAACTCCTAATTTGACAGTTGCAAAATGAATGTTTCGTCCATCTTTTTGCAATGAGGTAAAACAGAAGGCTGTCTTTTGTCAGACAGCTGAACTTCACATTTTTCACAACAGGTCTCAAGAAAGCTTATTTACCCCAAATCAAAGGGAACACTATCATTTGCGCATGCTTTTGACACTTTATTTGCGTTTGTTTTATGTGGGCAGGTTGTGACCATGCGCTGCCTGGCTGCACGGGTGAACTACAAGACGCTCATAGTCATATGCGCCCTCTTCACACTCATAACGGTGCTGCTATGGAACCGCTGCTCCCGTGACATCTCCATCCGTTTCCTGCCCCGGGCCGCCTTTGTGGTTCCAAGTGCAAAGATCAGCAGCAGCCAGCAGCAACCTCCACAACCCCCCGAGCCTCCACCTGTTGTTGGCGCTGTTGGTGGGATCAAATATGAAGAAATTGACTGCTTCATCAACGATGAGTCCACTATCAAAGGCAGGCGAGAGGGAGGGGAGATCTACCTGCCCTTCAGTTGGGTGGAAAAATACTTTGAAGTGTACGGCAAGGTGGTGCAATATGATGGCTATGATCGCTTCGAGTTTCAGCACAGCTACTCCAAGGTCTACGCCCAGCGTGAGCCCTACCACCCCGAAGGAGTCTTCATGTCCTTTGAGGGATACAATGTGGAGGTCCGCGATCGTGTCAAATGCATCAGTGGAGTTGAGGGTAAGGAGATTTTAATTATATGGTCCACAGCAACGTTTTTAAAGTTTGTGAACAACCTTAAACTTCCTAAACTTTGTGCCTGTCTTTTTGCATACCTGTAAAGGTAAAATAGTTGCCCTGTTTTCCACAGGAAATGTCAGATAGCTGTGTTAATATCAAGAGTCTGTTCTTAACGAAAAAGTGACCCACAAATTTAAGTAACTACCAAATGGAAACGGTTTAATTTCCATTAAAATGTTTGCTTTTCTTATCAAGACTATGTCGGGGTTTATCTTCTGACAGACACCTGGGTATAAGTCTGAGAGTCCACTCTTAGTTTCTTATCAGAGTTGTGTGTGGTTTTTTTTCTTTTCTTTTTTTTTTTTTTTGGTTCCTTTTAAAATAATTGCCAGGAAGGATCAATAGCTCATTTTAAAAGGCTATTAGTTGAAACCACATGGTCATCAATATAGTTCTCCTTCTTGCTTGCATGAAGAAGTGGCCTGGTACACTTAGGTGAAATTGCAAAATAGATATTCATTATTTTTCTTTTATCACGAAATGGCTAGAGCTACCAATAAGGCACACAATTGCCTTATTGGTACTCATATACTCGTATATCTTACAATTCTGTGACTTAATGTTTGCATTGTCTTTGTGTGTGTGTGTGTGTGTGTGTGTAAATTTCAGACCTTTGTGACAAGCTGAGGTGTTTTCAGTGTTTGTAAAACAAAAGCAACACCAGCGAATGGGTTTTAATTTTGCTAAGATGCATTATTCATTTTGCTTGGTTTTACTTTGGCTAACTGAAGAACACAGTTAACACTGAAGCCATGTGAAAAAGTAAGAACCTTTTTATAAGGGTTTGCAAACAGGGATAAAATTAACAATGGTAGACTTCAATCAGGTGCTCTTACACCATGTCCTGCCAACATGTTTAACTACAGAAAGGTTAAAACTAGGACAGCGTTTTGACCTCTGACTAGCAGTGTCTGATGAATGAAACAGCCAGAAAGTGTAGAAGTAGTTAGGAGTTAAATGACTTTCTTAGACTTTTATTATTTTTTGTCATTTACATGATTGAATTTCAATGTTTGTACAGAATTTAGAATCTTGAAACAGGATATAAAATACTAGTTGCTACATAAGAGAAGATGCAAGTCAAGACTTTGATGCCATATAAAAACCTGTTGGTTTAGGACAAAATATGACCAAATATTAATTGGCTAATGCGGTGGCCCTTTATTTAAAGGGGTGTGCATAAGCCTGACATGTCATAAGCATTACATACCACCTGTCATGAGCATGAAGGAGTCGTCATGAATGTTGGTTGTCATGTGTTGTCATTCAGAAAATGACACTTTTTATGTCATTTTGCATTAAAAGTGGATTGAATTTGCACTGAATTAAATGGCTATACGAGTTGGACATTACAAAACAAAGACGTGTATTTGATTCAGGATAAAACAGTCAAGTTAATCTGATCATATAAACAGTTTAATTGTTCATTTCATACATTTATTAGTTTTTGCTAACATATGGTCATCAATATGTGTTCATGCTCTTATATTAGCTCATCTGGATGTACTAGCTAGCTTCTGCAGAGATAATTTTGCTAGAAACAAGCTACCTCCTTAAGCTCAAAGATAATGCATTTTAGTATCTAACTCAACAACAAAGGCATACACGTGGACATGATTGACAGCGCTAAGACTCTCCTCCTGGCTATATTGGGAGCAGCAGAAGAAAGCAGAGGACCTTTATTTATTCTTTTAAAACATTCACAGATTATCTGTCTCGTACCATACTGTCACATAGTGACAGTTTCAGCAAATATGTAAAACAATATTTATATAAAAGTTACATACTGCAGCTTTAAGTAAAGTTTTAGCTTTAATTATAAGAGCCTTAAATCTTATATTTGGGTCATGTGTTTGTACTTTTTCATTGAAGAATGCCTTGAATAATTTGGTCTGTAGCTCTTGCACATCACAACTTCCTACATTTATGTCTGAGCTGTACCAATTGCACAGGGACAATTTACACAATCCTTCCTGTGCTGCAGGAAGATGACCACTCGCTGTGAACATGTGTGTGTATCGTGGAAATGGGTCATAAAAGAATTAAAGCAAACCTCTGGGCTCAACATTGATTCTTGTTTCCTATTCCGCTAATATTTCTACCATTTGAAATAGATGAGACACATTTACATTTCTATACAACCACTTTAAAAGATCTATTAATATTGCCCAAGGCCACTTGGCTATTTAACATTCACATGTGCAAACATACACACTTCTTCTTAACTTAGTTTAATTTCAGAGGTGGAAGCAGCAGTCTATTAATTAACTTGTCACAGAGGTACCACAGGGTTTAATGAAGGTCATGGGAGTATTTTCCTCCCAGTGTGCATCACTGCCTACTGCAAAGTTATTTAACAAGACCCTCAGCCACATGCGCTAATTGTTGTAATGACCAGTCAGCATCTGGCACTGGATATTCTCCCAGATGGTACAGTTATTTCAAGCTTAAGCAACCAATTAGAAGAAAATTATATCACATAAATGTAAGTGTAAGGAAAAAAAATGTTTTAGAATGTTGCATTGTCAGCAGTCTTTGAATCTCTGCATAACTTGTTTACTGATGAACCATTAAAATGAATGCAGGTGTATTAAAAAAAATACACATGGTAACCATCTCTTATAACAAAAGTGTCATTTTATACAATCACTTTCTGGTGCTTGATAAAGTGACAATTTAACACCCAATAAAGGATCGTCACGTTAGAAATGTCAGTGAAAAGTATGGCCACTTACTGCACAAGATTTCACATCAACTATTGCATCGGTGCAACATGGTATGGAGGTAATTAGGCTGTGGCTCTGCTGTGGTGCTAAGGTGACCTGGTTCCTCAAATAATCACAGTCCGCAGAAACTGCACACATCACAAGAAGTGGATTCTGGACACTCTTTACGTGAAAATGAAAGGCATTTATTTTTCATATGGATTACTGAGCTAAATCTCTAAGCTTTTATTCATTGCTCAGATAAGATCCCTGCTACTTGTTCACCATTTTGTTTTTTCGTCCACTCAACTTTCTATTAATGTGTTTGGATACAGCACTTGACGACTGTTTCCTGGACAACTGTTGAGTCAGCAGCCCTCATCGTAATGTTGTAGGCTCTGATGGACCACTTCTGCTTCGTTGTTCTCTGTCGTGTTTTTAATGTTTTGAGAATCTGCATTTTTGCATAACTGCTGAGCCTCACTTTGTTTTTGTTTTGATTTGTTTTCTGAAATAAGTTAACTTTTTGATGATATTCAAATTTATCGAGATGCACCTGTAAATTGTCTGGATTAGCACCCTGAAAAATAGTAGTCATATTTCCAGGAAAGTCGCAAAAATATGCGCACACTTTTAACAGTCAATTTCACACGGATTACTTCTCTTCAGTGCAGCTCCATGCTGCTGTGTTATGATTTGACAGCCATTTGACTTAAGTTGTTGAGGGAGATGCCAGCAGCAAGACAGGCGGAGAGGAAAGTCTGCCATGGGGATGGAACTAAGTGCGATGTGAATCTGCATGCATATGTGTTCTCGCTCTTTCCCGTCAACTTCAATCACACAAATAAATACTCAGTCAGGTTTGAGATAATCTCACTACAGATGCGCTCCAAAGGCCCCCGATGTGCGTTTGTGTGTCTAAGCGTAAGCTTAAAATCTATTTACTCCAAGTAACCAAAATCACAAATGAAAACGCATAGATGTGGCATTCAGATAAATTATAATTATATCATTTTCCTCATAATATAAAAGATACAGATGTGTTAGCAGCTAGGAATGACAACTGAGTGCTGAATTAAAAGAAAAAAAAGAAGCACTGCTCCACCTGATCTGATGAGATACAGCCCACATGAGTGATGGAAACGTCTGTGTCATTGTGACTGCTGAAAGGGGGGCGGAATCCCTCTCTTGCACATAATTGGTGATTTGAATTGGAGGAAATGTAACTGGAGGTCTGCAACAAAAACATCGCAGAGAGTAGCAGAAAATGGTGTGGAATCGTCTGCTGCTGCTATTAAATGCTGCTGACAGTCTGGAGTTAGGAATTGATTCTGCACAACCTCTCACACTAATGTTTCACCCCATAGTCCATAAAATGATCTGCTTTTACTGTAAACTGGATATAATTTGCAGCTAGTTGTCATGGTTTTGTGTTTTTTTTTTTTTCTTAGTCTGGACAAGCATCATCTAAACAGAATCTCCAAAGTTTAATTGGATTGGTTTATGAGCTTTTGTCAGCATTAACCGGAAAACCAGAGGAAGCAAATTTTTTTTATGCAAACATGAACATTGTTTTGTTTTTTTTCCCCCCCAAGAGATGCTTGTGAAATATGGTTTCTTTCAAAATGTGCCACAAAGGAAACTGAAGGAGGAACAACAATGGTTGTCATGAAGGGGGTGAAACATTTCCATCCCAAATTGAAGTTTATGACCCTCTTCTTAACTGGATGGGCTTTGGTGGCACATGCATCCAGCTTGTCACAAGGTCTCAAAGTGAGCTATCTGTTCATCAGTAATTCTCCTGGCTGAGCTATTTCTGTCAGCTGGGGACAGCCTGCAGTGAAATGCAGCAGATTAGCTTAAATTTCCCAACATTTTTTGATAGTTTGCTCTCACTGGTTTATTTCATTGGTTTTGTTTGTTTTGTTTTGTTTTGGGGGGTTTTCTGTCTTGCTATTTAGCGTGACCTTTTTCTTGTTCAAAATTTGACGACATAGTATCGGGTTAGATTTCTTTCTTTTTTTTTTCTCTGCTTGTGTAAGTTGAATCTAAATCGAGAAATACTGCGAATGAAATGTATATTTAAAATCAAGCTTTTTCCCTTCCGCTCAGGCGTGCCACTCTCCACCCAATGGGGCCCTCAGGGTTACTTCTATGCCATCCAGATCGCCCAATACGGTTTGAGTCACTACAGCAAAAACCTGACTGAGCGCGCTCCCCACGTCGAGGTCTACGATACGGCCGAGGAGAAGGACAGCAGGGTCAGCACCGCGTCCTGGAGCGTGCCCAAAGGTTGCAGCCTGAGTCGTGTCCATGACAAGACCAGATCTACCTCCGTGCGTTCGTTCAGCGCTCCAGGTACATCTCCCCTCCTATTTGGCCAGATGGCCTCAGGGCAAGCCGCTTATCTCTTGTTTAACTGTGGCTGCAGCCGGCTCGATGTGCGACTGCACCCTCAGGACAGGATGGTGCTCTGCAGTGAGTCACAGCCACAGTGGGAGGACTCTGCCTGTTGTGGTTGACAGAAGACATGCTGCATAATGACATTCCTAGAAACTTGAATGATTTAATAATCAGCAGGCTCAGTGTCGGATCTTTAATCATGCTTTGTTTGCTTAATCAGTGGGAAATTTCCACCTGATGGGACAGAGAGGAATAACTCCGGTTAACGTTGTTCAGTCAGAACGTGAATATATGAATATTAGTGGCTGGAAATAAGAATCCAGGGGGCAGATGAGTAAAATTCTGCCATCTTTTGAAAACAATGCTGCGTTTAACTTTTTATTTAACATCATTAAAAGGTATAAATCTGTAGGATCATCACAACATTTTAGCAATATACAAATTTAAATATTTAAGCAAATTTGCTTAATTTGTAGCCCCTCTAAGATTGTTGTACCATAATAAACAAGGATTGGAACTAATGATTATTTTAGTAATTGATTAAGCTTTTGATTATTCTGATGATTAATCACTTAATCGTATAAAAAATGGCACATTTTACAGATTTTTCATTGAACCACTTAAGCCTTTTTTACACATCATCAGGAATACATTAAAAGGTGAAAATTAATGTATAATTAAATTTATTTTTTAAATAAAATATTTCATTGGCTAAAATGCAATAACAGCATAAGTCAGAACCAGGTGAAGCTAAAACTAGGCCGCTTGGGGAGTTTGGGCTTAAAAACCTATTTATAGATGAAGATCTTCAATGCTGTATATATCATGAAATTACCCATTTTGAGTCTGTATACACCAGTTAATGATTAATCGATTTCTAAATTGGCAATTATTTGGATAATCAATTAATCCATTTAATTGTTTCACCCCTTCAGCAAACAAACCCATGAATGAACCTTTACGGGTCATTCTTGTCTTGCACATCGATACAAATCGAACCGATAAGATGACAGACTGTGTGAGCTTTCAGAAGGTTCAGCTGGGAATGTGAAACTAAAGATGCGTCTCTGTGATTTTCCTATTTTTTTTTTTTTTTTTTAGCTCTGTGTTGCAATAATATTTTCAGAATTGTACATCTAAAACATGCCTGTACCTTGAGGACAAAAACCCAATCCATATACCATAATATTACAAACATTGTATTAATGTTTGTAATAGCTAAGTAGATAGAAAAAGCCTAAATTAAAGTTATTGACTCTTGTCGTATTACAACAGTATTTGGAAAACAGTTGACATCTTTGTCTTTAAAAATACTTGGGTGTTTTATTTTTTTTTTTTACATCAAACAACATCTCCCGTTAAGGAGCCAAAGCTTTGTGCTGCAAATGCCTCTTTCATGCAGACAGCGGTTATAAATAAAGCCTTTGACTATTCTTGCTTGAGCTTTGAAAATTCTTCCACACCAATGAATATTAAAAAGTATATAACTGTTTGTCTCCTTAAGTACAGCAGTAATAGGTCTTCAGATGAAGAGAAGTTTCATTTCTTGTAATAAAACTGACTGGGGCGTAGCGCCATCCTTGGTGCCATTTCAGTGTGTTTCAACCCTGAGGAATCTAATTTAATTCAGCTGCTTTTCTTCATATCAGGGCTCATATGGAACTGAGGACACTGGGCACTAAGCCTCTGGCAGAGTCTACTTTCGTTTGTTGTGTGCAGTCTTCTCACACATTCAGACATTGATTTGGAAAGCTGTGGTGGGGAAAAATGCAGAGCAACTTCAACGCTGAAAAAAAGCTCAGCTTTTAGGAGCTTGCACCAGGCTGATTGAGATTTACACTAAGATATCGCTGTTACAAATATAGGCTGATTATCCGAGTATTATTGCCTTAAAAGAGGTTAGTTTACATTTTTTACTTAATGTCAGCATTGTTAAGAGGATTTAGTAATGTTACTTTTGTTATTGGTTCTGTTTTCTTTCAAAATTGGATCATAAAAACTTGCAGTGTCCTGATCCAATATTGATTTCATATATCAGCCAAAGAACAAGTATCGGATTACGTTGGCCTGCATCTTATCTCTTCCGTATAAAACTCCAGCATTTAGTCCGTCCCAGCATTTCTATTCAGCAGCTCTTATATCCCCCATGTAGACCCATTGATTGATAATAAATGGCTTCATTGCTCTCATGCCTATTGTTGCTGACTATTGTTCTTTGATCAAGCCTTTTCTAACATTACACACTTCAAAATAAGTAATAAAAGTATGTATGATATCGTATTGGATCAATATCGGTTTTGGCCAATACTCAAAGCTGCGGTAATAGAATCACATCAGAAGTGACCGAGCTGTGTTGGGACAACCCTCATAAAAAACCTTAGCTGAACAGTTTTGGAACAATTGTAGCAATATTTTTTAGGAACAGATTTCTTTTCTTAAAAAGAAATTTAGGCTCTTGAAAAAAACTTTAAGAAACTTTTTTTCTCAATAGTTGTCTCACATTACTTCATCAGGTAACAGCTAAAAAAATAAGCACCCTTATTCTTGTTGCCTCCTCCATTACATTGTAATTATCAAAACGCTGTAGATTAGAAACAAATCCATTAATCCGGATCAGTCAGTGGTAATTATTTAAAGCAGTAGCTATTGAACGTCTCACAAAACTGTTAAAAATCCTGAACACCATTTTAGTGCAACATTATATTATAAAATATCAATATTTTGTGCTCTTAATTGTTCATTTTAGACTAAAAACTAGTCATGTTTGCCTCGAACACAATTTGCAAATCCTTTCAAGCTTCTTTTAACTTCTCTTGATTTAAATCTAAATAGAAATGTTGCCTCCAGTCAAAGACTATTCAGTTATTGTGCTGTCAAACAGAAGACATACAATGTCTCTTGGTGGGCTTGACATCAATAAATGGGACTTGACTTTGTATTTACCATTGAGATTCGGCGTGTAGCTTAGGTTTACAGCTGTATCAGGACCAAAGCCATGAGACAGATGACAGAGTTATTTCTGGAAGTGGGAGAAAGTCGAAATCTTTTTACCCAGAGCTGACTGTGAGCGGGCTTTATTCTCCTCTTATCTCATGCTGATATTTCCAGGACACACACACACACATTCTCTCCTTCTCTCCCTTTCTCTGTTGAGCTGCTGTCTCTATTATATTCCCTCCCTTCCCCTTATTCTCCAGTTTTCAGCTGCTCATCATCACCACTTTTCTTTTCATTTCACCACTCTGCACCCCCTGTCCCCATCGCTCCTCTCTCAGGTCAAGTCGTCCTCATGGCATCCTTTCCTCAAGATCATCATGCTTCCATCACTTCCCCTCCCCCTCTTCTTCTCCTCTTTTCATCATTAATCTTCTCTGTCTACCCCAGATTTCTGTCAGTCTTCCACTGCTGTTTACTCATTTCCACCCACTTACCATCCCTCTGCACTCTTGCGCTTCCTCGACATTGCCGTCATAGTTTCCTGATCCGTTCTAATGCCCCTTTCTGCTCCCTCGTCAAAACTTTCTCGTTTTCTTCCTCTGCTGTCAGGTTCTCTTTCTGTCCCTCCACCTCCCTCTCTTTCCAATTTGAGTCTTTTTTTTTCCCTCCTCGCTGTATCTAGGACACGGGTGTTGAACAATCTCTCAAAGTCTCTGACAAGTGGATCAATTGTCTGTCCCCTGATAATAACCTGCCATCTACCATCCACACATTCCTTCACGAAGCCTTTCTACCATTGAGCACCTTTATTTTCTCAGTCCCAGTATGGTTGCTTGATGCTTCAGAATCACATTTTGTACCGATCCTGATAAGATGTATACATGCAATTGCAGAAAAACTGCTTTTACCCATCCTTTATATATATATATATATATACATGTGTGTGTGTGACATGTCAGACTACTCTGCCTGGGTGTCCATGGTGCTGTGCAGACATTGCATGACTGTTCACCTCTTTACAAAATGTGTGAAAATCTGCTCTAGGCCAAATAAAGTCCCAGAAAGCAGCTGCAGCATCCAGGTCTTTAGAGCAACACAGTGTGATTGGTTAAATACAGCAATATGCTGCTTATCAACCAGCGGCTTTAGCTAATGTGGCCCAGTTTTTCGGTGGTATATAGCTGCACACACTCAACGCCACTCCAGCCCCACAGTCTGAAATCATCCCTGGTTTATGCATGATGGTATTTCAAGGTTTGTGCAAAGGAAAACCTGTTTGCTCTACCTTACAGCCTCACATAGGAAAATGATTAAAATGTAACTGCTTATCAGAGGGGTTGTGTGTTTTAGCATGAATACAGTTTTAGCATAATAAAAAGTTCAAGTTATGTCATTGGCTTTAGAGCTTGAGATTTGTCGTTTTTGCCCTTCCTATTTTACATGAGTAAAGCTTTAAGGTTGCTGTAGGAATGATAATGGGCATCCTCATTTATTTTTTAACTTGGCTGGTTTTATATATAACTTTTTTCTTTTTTGCCTTTTTAACAATACATGAAATATTCAGTATTGTAATAAAATGAACAAGGAAGCCTTTTCAGAACATTATTTCTTAATCAGTAAGGATCTGAAACAGAAGCACATTTGCCTTGTTAAAGTGCTTAAGAGATCCAGCTGCCTTCCATTTGAAGCACTTAGGATTTACCGTGTCCTAAATATTTAGCTTTCAATTTCTTAGTCTAGAGAATAAGTTTCCATCGTCTCAGCCTTAAGAACAGGATATGGGTCACTCTTTCTCCAAAATGGATGCTGTACTTTGCCAAGTGTCTTAAATTGGTGCACGGAAGTCTGCTTTTCAGTGAGTTATAACGTTTTGGGCTTACTGTGAAATTAAAAGATGGATTCTTTAGGTGTGTCCAAATTCTGCATCCTTCAGAGCAGTGGTTCCCAAGCCCTTTGGGTTGTATTTTAAGAATATTTTACTTTGTGGGAAAGTTTTCTCTCATAATGGGGTGGGGGTTCAATTTTGTATGATGATGTTTGTGGTATTTGCAGTGATGAACTTCACAATAAATGGTCTTTGAAGCAGTTTCTGACAATACTGGTATTTCTAGATATACCACTGTATATCACTAGATTGTCAGAGCTCCAAAAGCTATATAGTTATTAGAACAGTCTACTTCTGCACCCCATTTACAGTTGGAGCATTAATCGGCATGCAATACTTGCATTTAATCATGTTTATTGCAGATGTAATGAAGTCAATCCCAATTATATTCTCACATGTTCCTTCAGAATAAATTTCAGTTCTTATCAGGATAAAAAACAGCCTCCATTAAGCATGAACATGACCAAGTGAGGTAACACTTTATTTGAAGGGGTGTGCATAAGGCTGACATGACACTGTCAAAAACATGACAATAACACCTGTCATGAACATAAAGAAGTCTTTATGAATGTCTATGACAGTTGTCATGAAGTGTCATTTGGTAAATGATGACACTTTTAATGCAAAGTTGCTCTAAAAGTTGCATTGAAAGTCCATTAAAAATGCCAGCTTTGTATTAAATTATCATAATTTACAAAATCATGCAAAGTTGGCATTTTTAATGGACTTTTAATGCAACTTTTAGAGCAACTTTGCATTAAAAGTTTTTCTTTGCTCCTGTGATTCTCAGTACAGGCCATTCCTCCTCTGCCTCACTTGGTGGATGCTTGAATGTGAGACGGCAGCAGTAGAAACTGTTGGCAGTATCTTTTCCGCAGCTCTGACAGCGCTGCAGGAGAGTGAACAGTTTACAGTGAAGATGACATCAAAAACTGTAATACTGGGTTACATGCGTGCGGCGAGTCCCCTGTGCATCATTAGGCAATCTGAATCCAGCTCAGGAATAGAGCAGGCTCCCTCTACCAATAAACATTGCATCACTGTGGGAAAAATAAAGACCATAAAGGGGAGAAACGGAGTTGGATTTGTGTTTATTTGCCAAAATGGAAGAAGATCTCTGGTGACTGGCCCCAGATCTGGGCCCCAAATAGGAACACATGAGGGTATTTAATTCAAAGCTCCGCTGACAAATGCTCTCCATTTGATTTAGATCACTTTAGTCCTTTCTTTTCCACTTGAGATGACAGAAAAACTGTTATGGACCTGAATTATTTAGCAGAATTGAGAGGGGGA
Organism: Poecilia formosa; assembly: GCF_000485575.1. Classification (NCBI taxonomy): domain Eukaryota; kingdom Metazoa; phylum Chordata; class Actinopteri; order Cyprinodontiformes; family Poeciliidae; genus Poecilia; species Poecilia formosa. The sequence goes on along the minus strand of NW_006800092.1, from coordinate 1,299,391 downwards.
ATTGAGGGGGATTGGTCAAGAAATGGTCAGCAGGGTCTCTCCAAGAGCTTGGATCCAGAGTTTCCATGGCAACTGTCACTCACTGATGGGAGGTGGTGTTCCCCATCGCTTCAATTACTGCTTGGGATTAAGTTCAGAGATGCTCCACAGATCCAGGACAAACAACTTATGCGACGGAGGACCCCCGGCTTGCTGAAGGCGCAGTGGGATGTTTGCTCCCAGCTGGATTCAGTGATGCAGCGCTCAGAACGAGTCAGAAACGCAGCAGTCTCTTCTTTCCAGGTAGACATGCTGTGTCTGCACTCGCATCTGTAAATAATCCATCCTGTCAGTCTGGAAATGAACTTGGTTGAAGGTAGTGGTGCAGTGGGTTTTAAGCACTTTCTGCTTTTAGGCTCCCATCCCCAACCATACCGCATTCTCTGCATCCTCCATGTGGTGAGATCACAGATTTAGCTGCTTGTCCTCTATAACCAGGTGTCCATTAATATCTACAGATCATCAAAGGTTATTTTAAGCTCAACCAAAATCAAAACAAAGCTTTTTTTTAATTATTTAAAAGAAACAAGATAAGCTAGCAGCTTACACTCAATCATTTGCTGTAACTCCCACCAGCGATCAGACAGCAAGAAGCAGAGGTATTATAGGGCCTGAACAGGTCACCAGTCCATTATAGTCAAATTATAACCAACTTGAAATGTATGTTTATTATTATTAAACATACTCTTTACGACTCGGGGTGCAACAAAAAAATTTGCTAACCAATAAACCAGCCACCCAAGTTTTCTTAATGTTTTGAGATCTGCAATCATCCATAAGATTCCACAGATGAGTGCAGATAATTTCCTGTGCGATTGTGAGTGATTACTGTATTACTGTGGCAAAAAGGGGGGATGTATCTGGGAATGCAGAGGGAATTAATGACACATAAAGCCGATCTTTTCCACCAATCTTATTTACCTCTGCAAAGCTCTGAAAATGAGCCGCTGTCCCCTTTTGCTCTGCTGTGAGAGAGCGCTGACTGACCCACCCACCAGGTCATGTCTGTATGTGTGTAATAAATAATAATCACCTCTCTGTTCCCAACTTAGCAGTTTTGTCGCAATATTTTCTGACTTTTCAGATCCAAACAATCGGTATCGGCCAAAAGCGGAATTTGGTGCACTCCTAGATGAGAGAAAATTAAATAACTTGGGGTTTTAAGGCTGTTATCTGTTGAAAACAAGCAGACTGGAATTACCTCCTTGGAAATAATGGATTAAATCATACGCAGACTGAAATGTAAAACATAAAATGGACAAGAAAAAGACCCATCCTATTTGCACGTACTCTGAGGACGGTGTGAAAATCTGGTGTGGATAAAACATGCAGAGATTGCGAATGAATAATCACACGCGTTTCGCTGTCGCCCCGTCATTTGTCACATGTTCCTGTGCCGTTGATGTGCACTGCAGGTCCTAACTGTGCATATGTTTTCAAGCGCCCATCTCTCTTGCTCACCAACGTGCCCGAGCTCGGTCTGCGCTGACATATTTCCAGCAGCGTGTCATTTCTGTTTCCCGGCTGATTGCTAAACAGCCACAGAGCCGAGCAGTGGAGGTGGAATCTCGTCTGTATTCCCTGCCCATCCTTTATTGATGGCAGAGTAATCACAGGGCCAGAGTACAAATCCACTTACCCTCTGCTTTGCCTTAAGTAATGGATTTATGAGTGCATTAAAGAGCCGTAGTCATCCAGAGGCCCCTGCCAGACTGTCTCTCTGCTCATTCTCTCCCTGATCGACTGTCTTTGTGTCTCAGTCGGACTCATCTGCTTCTGCTTTCCCAGCTCCTGTCATGTGAGATCTCTCTGTCTTCTGATTTCCAATCGTCTGCTCCTTGTTGCCTCATTTTCACTCTCTCCGGACTTTGGCTGGCTTTGGGAGTGTTTGTGCGACCCATCATTGCATTACCCTCTTTTTTTTCTCCTGGACTTATATCCTCTCATCTTTTATCCTCTGGGAAGCCCTGATTAGAAAAAGGGAAAGAAAAAAAAAAAACTTTTTCATTTTCTCCTTGAAGACCAAGGGAGCCTGGCCGTCAGAGAGAGCTGACTCTTGAAGAAGTTGGAGCTTTGGGGGCTCGAGGCAAAGTTGGCGCCAACTTAACTGCCTGAACTAAACCGACATTAAAGCAACTCTCTCGGTGCAGAGCTGGAGAAGAAGGGTGAAAAGCTGAACTTTCTAACTCTGAGCTTTGCAGGGAAGAAATGCAGGAACGCAGATGAAAAAGTTGCAGCATCACATCTCTTTCTATGCGATGTTTTCATCTGCTTCTTGTCGCTACAAGGCCCCTTTTTCCTCACATCCTCCTAATTAATCTCATTGTGTGGTGACACATCTGCAGTGCGCATCCCATGAGAGGTTTGTCTGGGTGTGTGTGTGCACTCTGCATGTCTTCCATTTATCTGTCACGCATACAGCAGGGCACTTCACACAACTGATAACAATACAAGACGCTTGCTGGTAAGAGAGGTTTTGACCATTAATTATTTCAAAGCTTGCAGAATATTTTTTGGGAATATTTGAAAGTGGGAAAGTATTTTCTGCACTAGAAGAAAGCTCATATAAATAAACCAAGAAAGGAGAGTGCATTAAAAGATGTAGATAAAAAGGCTCCTAGTCAGTCTGCTGGAAAAGGGCATCCAGAATTCGTCAGAAGCCATTTTATGCAAGTCAAGTGAGGTTGGAGCCTTTTTTTTATCTTCTTCTTCTTCTTTTGACCCAGTACACCGCTGTAAAATCTCAGCTAATTCTATTCATCTTTCACACCTTCCCTCCATTACTCCCCACCAATCCCTCACAGACTCCTCAGAGGGCGTTTCCCTGCAGCTGGGCAACTCGAAAGACTTCATCCTCAGCTTGGACTTAAAGTTTGCCTCCAACGGCAGTGTGTCGGTGGTCCTGGAAACCACAGAAAAGGGGCCTCCCTTCACCATCCATTACGTTACCAACACGCAGCTCATCGCCTTCAAAGAGCGTGACGTCACCTACGGCATCGGGCCTCGATCCTCCTGGAGCACGCTGACCAGAGACCTGCTGACCGACCTCAGGAAGGGAGTCGGGTTGTCGAACACGAAGGCTGTCAAAGCCACAAAGGTTGGTTCAAACCAGAACTCGCTTGTGGATAACAGTTACGGAAAGTTTATTTAAAAGGTTATCGTTTACAGTACCGGTAATCTTTTTTTTCTCCAAAAAAGGCCTTTTGAATATCTTTTTCATTCTTTACAAACCACAGAATTAAAGTAAATTAGTTAGAAATTTGGCAGACAATAATCGATATTAGACATCTCTCTCTATAATATTTAGTTATCGTTTTAGGATGCAGTTTTAGAAAAAAAAAAAACTATTGACAAGTGGCATCATTACCAATATAAAATTAATGATGAATCCTGTGACTGATTTATTTTTGATAATTTGTTACTTTAGTTGAGTTAATGCAAAAGATGTCCGCACATCCTGAAAAAGCATTAAATTTATGTATCTAAAATTAAGTCTGTAAAGTGATTTATGTTCATTAAATAAAATGTTGGCCTTAAAAACAATCATAAGTCTTAAATTTTGTCTTGGTATAACCATGTAACATCTTTTATTCTAGGTAGATTTCTTTTTCTCACAGGACTTTTCTATCATGTAAAGGTTTGCGTCGTGCGCTGACATGTGTTGAGGCAGTTATGGGTACCGGTGCCAAGTTGCTAATAGTTGCTAGCTGTCTAACTTTCTTGAGTCCATCATAGGTAAAAGTAAAAGTATTTGCATGTGGCTGGATAATGTTTGTCGTCGCCACTGGCTCTCTTCTGTTGCCAGCCCATATGAAGCTGCATGCATTCTGTGCAAAAAGAATGCTTGACACTATAGGGGTTAATGCTGTAGTGAGTTATATCCCATGTGAGAATCACAAAGCTGCTAAGAGCCACAAAATGACCCCAGAAAGTTAAATTTTGTTCCCCTGAAACAATAAAAAAAAGCATTTCTCTTGCACCTTTCTGTCTTAAATTTTGTAATAATGGTTTTAAAAAGTCTTGAATTTGAATTGGTGAAACCTAATGTTGATGTTATTTATGGGGGTGATTGTTACAAGAGTTTTAAAATAAAGTCATACATTTAGACCCTGATTCTTTCTAATCTTGTCTGCGTTTCTGCCCAGATCATGCCCAGGCGGGTGGTGCGGCTAGTCCTGCACGGACGCGGCTTTGTTGACAACATCACCATCTCCACCACTGCCCACATGGCCGCCTTCTTCGCCGCCAGCGACTGGCTGGTGCGCAACCAGGACGAGCGAGGGGGGTGGCCCATCATGGTCACCCGAAAACTGGGCGAGGGCTTCCGGCCCCTGGAGCCCGGCTGGTACTCGGCCATGGCCCAGGGCCAGGCCATGTCCACCCTGGTGAGAGCCTACCTCCTCACCAAGACCCAGGCTTACCTCAACGCTGCCCTCAAGGCGGTGGGACCGTACAAGGTGCCTTCAGCGCAGCACGGGGTCAAAGCGGTGTTCATGAACAAGTACGACTGGTACGAGGAGTACCCCACCACGCCCAGCTCGTTTGTGCTCAACGGCTTCATTTACTCTCTGCTGGGACTTTACGACGTTGCTGACACGGCGGGAGAGATCCTGGGCAGAGAGGCGGGGCAGCTGTTCAGCCGTGGCATGGAGTCCCTCAAGGCCATGCTGCCCCTCTTCGACACGGGGTCCGGGAGCATCTACGACCTGCGTCACTTCATGCTGGGCACGGCGCCCAACCTGGCCCGATGGGACTATCACACCACGCACATTAACCAGCTGCAGCTGCTGGCATCCATAGACAACGCTCCCATCTTCAGGGATGTGGTGAAGCGCTGGAAAAACTACTTAAAAGGGATTCGTGCAAAGCACAACTAGTCGAACTCAGCAGATTTTACAGCTGAGTTTAGAAGAGAATCAATGTTTAGGCTGTAAGAGCAAAGCAGAAGATTTTATAGAGAGACGTGTGTGTGTGTGCGTGCGTGTGTGTGTGTGAGTCACTTCTGGTTAACGGCCTGAAAGATGAGTTGCGATACTTTAACTTTGTGTGCACTGTTGCGGGTTTGACATTTTCTGCTACGTTGACTGTAGCTCAAACTTTGTGTCCCTGGAGCTAGTGTTTGTAATTCTACACAGACCTAGCTTCAGCGTGTGAGTGTTTGCATTCATAAAGAACGACTGCGTGTTTTGTAAAAAAAAAAAAAAAAAAAATCAATGTAGAAAAAAAAAATACACATTGGAACATTTTTGACTTTCTTTAATGCATCAAGATTTCTCTTATACGTTTTCTACTTTAAATTAGATTTCAGAGGTTTACTCAAGTAAGCTGTGAAATTCAGAGTGCGTTTCAAATGTTGCCAAGAGAAGTTAATGCTATCAAAAGATAATTTAATAGTTTATATTTCTCCTGAGCGTGCTCATTGATAGTTTTAGTCACATTTCATAGATATAATAATGACGGTGAAGGATTATCTCAGTTTTTTTTCTCCCTTCTCATTTTTTCATGGGTTAGTTTGTCTAAAAATATACAATAGATGTCTAACAAGCTGTTTGAAGTCAGCTCTGAAGGATAAGCAATGGAGGTAGCAGAAGTGTATCCGAGATAAACCCGTCAAGCTTTAATCTTTAACGGTTGTGAACGCTGTTGCTACCAACAACCTCCTCTTGGCTGCTTTGCTGTGGTTTTTTTTTGTTTTTTTTTTATAGGACACTAAAACAGCAAACCAGGCCGCAGGCAAAAGAAAAACCTCTGCTTCTCTTTGGGTTCACCTTGGAAAGTTAACGTGTCGTCTGTGAGACTTCTTCAAGGCGATTGCAGCTAATCACAGATCAGGAAAAGAAAAATTAGCAAAAGAAACATTGGCCGTTCCTTTGCAGAATCCCTCACATTTATTGGCACCCCGACTAAAAATGCCTAAAACACCTTCAGATAAATTAATCTCGTGCATAATCTCAGTCTAGACTCTTTTTTTTTTCCAGATTAATGAACTCAAAAACCTAAGGATTTTTTTAAGACAGCATTCTGACCATCTTCCCCCTTTGGATGGATATCTTCCGTGTCCTTGTTTCATTGCATCTTCAGTACTTTTAAACTGTAGAAATGTACGAGTTTTATTACACGTCCTACTTGAACGGCGTGCTCTCGTCTTTCCTATTTTGAAGACTGGCAAAGAGAAATGTCTATTTCATACACATGAAAAAAGTTAGTTACATTTTTCTTCCTTTGTTAGAGGCTCCAATCATTAGTTTGATTTTCAGAACTTCAGTGTGTGATTATGGTATTGCAATAAAGGATGGATTTATTTTAGGCATCTTTTTAACTAGGGATGCCTACAGATGTGGAGAGTTAAGTACACGACTCAGGAAAAGAGCAGATCGAAGCCAACATGTTCCCCTTTCTTAAAGATGTGTTGGCAACACGACTGCGACTGGAAACGGTTGTTGCCTCACTTACCAATGCTTTTGTTTGCCGAGTTATAAAAGAAAAAAACCCACTCCTAATTTAGCTGTCAAACAATTAAACCATTGTTCATTTTCCTTGCGAATGTTTCCATCTTAAGAAGCCTTTCTTCTGTCTCACTCTAGTCTCGATTATTCCCAGAAACAAGTGTGGGTGGTGTCGACGCGCGTGGAGGTAGACGGATGTGGGCAGCGGAGCCGCAGCTGTCACGTCGGTTCAAAGCGTTTAGATCCAGACAATGCCAGCAGCAGCTGGAGGTAAATTCTCAAACACAGACGCTGCCGGTCCCTGCAGACTCCTGTTGCTCCCTCTCACCTCCTCTAAGAGCGTGAACCGAACCGTTTTTAATCCGAGCCACGCGGAGGACGCTCACAACTCACCCGGCTAATAGGGTGGAGAGGCCGCGCGCGGTTCCGGTCGCTGGCTGCGGATGAGTCAGCGCCCTCTCCAAACAAAGTGGAGCTTCTCCTCGGCATCAATGGAGCTCTGATCGATCTGCTTTATAGATTAACACCGGGAGTTTCGGGGTGAATCATCCTTTCGCGGGGAGGTGGTGGGGATTTTCATTTAGAAAAATTGTGTAATCGGAGATCAGATCGTATTCCCACACAGTCAGCTTTCAAGTTTTAATGCGCGCTAAGCAGACAAAATCGAAGGACCCTGTGATTTATTTTGATGCGGTGCTGGATTGAGTTAATCCTTTTAAAGCCGAGACATCTCGTTCTGTTTGGTTTATCCTGGAAATGGAAGTTTTTACTCACTCCGTGTTTTTTTTTGTTTGTTTTTTTGCACGTTTCTTCTTTATTACAAAATTTATTACTTTCTTTAAAAACCGAGAAGCATATGAATCATCTTTTCTCCATTTTGCTCCTCGACAGTATTCGCATAATTGACACGCGAGGCAAAAATACGTCTTCGAAAGAGGAACATTAATAACTGAAAGTTTTGTGTTTTCATACAAATTTCTGTTGTTTAAACCAAAGTCACTTGTCGGGTACATTTATTTGTATATATTTGTGCAAACTGACTTCCATTCAGCATTTGGCGTTAGGTCTCCACAGACACATTATGGAGAAACACTGCCTTTGGATTTTAGGTGTAGACTGAGTAGATTATAGCAAAAGAAAAATTAATTTTAAAAAAACTCATATTAAGCTTGCTTATATGAAAAAGGAGATTTGTGCAGCAGCCAGTGGTTAGTTTAGTCTGCTTGCTAATTCGGAGGGAAACCAACCGAGAGCTGCAAGCATCGTCTTCTTCTCCAGGATCTGTCGGGTTCATAATCTGCAGGTTAAGTTTGTTTTGGTTAATAAAAGCACAACTGCAGGTTATCGTCAACTGATTTGTTGCATTTCTTCTTGAATTTTTTTTTTTCTTCCTTTCTTTTAGGATAATGTGCAACAGCTTTACTAAGCTGCTATTGTTGTTCACTGTGTAAAAATGGGTATGAGAACTTCTTTTCTTCTCACTTCAGTAGAATCTCTGATTTAACAGAAATGTTCAACATGACGGCCTTTTGAGGTCAGTGTGATTTATGCAATAAGATGTTTACTGGGACTGGTGACTCCGCCACAGACCCAGAGTGGTTGTATAGACTTTGCAATCTAAGCACAATGTGCAAATGCTCCCATTTTTTTAGTCCAAGTAAGAGGTGTTTATATACAGAGTAAATCTTTGTGCTTTAAAACTTTGCTTTGTAAAGGTGTAAAAAAAAAAAAAAATTAATAAAATCATTTTTCTTAAACTTCTGTGTTTCTTCATATCTCTGACTGGAACTCATCTGTTTAGCTAATTGTTACTATTGAGGTTTTTTGTCGGTCCAGCAGCAAGATCCGCAACCATTTCTAATACTTTAAGCGAGATTCCAGCTTAATTTGCTCTAAAATATGAATAAATAAAATCAATATTCCTGGGATTTTGGTTGGGGGAATAAAAAGCACAGAGTATTTCACCACTTTGCAGAGGAAACTGATGACTAAAAAGACATTTTCAGAAATAAAATAAATTTCCTCGTGTAATGTCAGATTTACTTATACACTGCTGTAAATAAAGCTGAAAGCATAGGCTCACATACACTATAAATGTCGCATCATTTTTTTTCTCACTGATAAATCAGACTAAGCTTATCCTCTTTTAGGTCAGACAGGATTATCAAAACGATTTCTATTTGCTTGATGCCAGAATAAAAGGATTTGCATAGTTATCGGAGGATTCTTTTTTTTTAAATTTACATAACATTAACATGCATTTAAACAATTTCATAAAGTCCAGATGCACGTGTCAGATTTGTAAGCTTATAACAGATTAATCGGAGTCACACCTGTGAATGTATCTCAAGACAACACCTTAAATAAGCTGCTTCCTCTCGCATAGAAAATAGAAATTAGGTAGGAAGAGATTGATGGGTCTCCACAAGTCTGGTTCATCCAAACGTACAATTTCCAGCTGTCTGAAAGAGCCACATTCGTATGTTTATAAGATTATCTTTCATTTTAAACACCATGTAAATGTCTTCAGAGAGGAGACTAGTCCTACGCCTCAGAAGTGAACGTGTTTTTGCATAAAACACTACAAAATAAAAGCGAAATACTGTTAAAATGCTGCCTGACAATCCGCTCAGAGAGGAAGAAGTGGAGAGCTTAATTTTAGGACATGCCCTATTTTCTGATTAAACTAAAAATGAACTCTGACCGTAAAGACCAAAGAAGAAGCCTTACAATCCTGAGAATGCCATCTCAGTAGTGAAGTATGATGTGTCGGCATCGTTTTCTGAGGTTTTATGACCCAGGAGGGACTGGTTCACTTCACAAAACGGATTATATCATGAAGAAAGAACATTAGGTGGAAATACTGGAGCAACTCCCGCCAGAAAGTTGAAGCTTGGTCACTAGTGGGTTTTCCAAAAGGCAAACATGTTCAATGTTGAAGAGGCCGTCACAAATTGCAGTCCAATAGAGCATTTGTTGTCTGAGCTAAAGAGGTGTGGGTGTGTGAGCAAAGTGGCCTACAAAGCCAACCGGTTCTGTCAGGTGGAATCAACCAAATTCCACCAAACGCTTGTAGAAACAGTAGAAACATCCCAAAAATGTTTGTCCCCCCAAGTCATGCAGTTTTAAAAGGCAATTCTACCAAATACAAAAGAAATGTTAAAAAAAGGAGACTCTGCCTTTCATTAATCTGACATTTAGCAAAAATAAATACGTTCATGACTAGTCTAAAACAGGAAACATTTAATGATTTAACAGTAAACAGTGAGGAAATTTTTCTTTTAATCTAGTTAGGCAGCGTATGTAAACATGTTGCTTCAGCTGTACAGTACACGTTGTGTCGGCTCACACGATCTGCACCAAAGGGAAACTGATTATGAGAGTCTTGACTGGATTAATGTCTTATGTTTTCATTTGGTCTATCATTTAGGTCTCTGTTCTGATGGAGTCACTTTGTCTGATCGTTAATCGCAGCTCCTTTAAATATTTAGACTCCACACACACACACACACACACACACAGCTGGATTTACTCTGTTCAGAAATATTTGACTCAAGACTTCATTTCCTCTGCGGTCTGAAGACTTTACGCATTAACTGATATTTCATTTGACGCTCTGAACTCCTGTCAGAGATTTAAATCAGTTTGTCATTCTCATTCATTTTGTATACAGAATATGTCTGTTTTCTGTTGACGTTTCTGGCTCGGAAAATCACATCAAAGCATTACACATGTTGCTCTTAAACTCTGGAGACGGATTAAATAAATAATAATAATGAGCAGTATTTTTATATCCAGGACAAAACTGCCAGAGCTTCTGCTTTTGTATAAGTACTGATATGTTGCTGGCTTAACAGATTACATTTTCCTTAGGTTCCTTAGGCTTTCAGATCTGATAGTTTACTTTTGTATTGGTGACTCTCCTGACTTTTAAGCATAACCACTTTTTTTGTTGTCGTTTTACAAAAAATGTGTCTTTAGGAAAGTCATTTCTCCATCCCAAACCTAGTTTTTGTTCGTTCTGGATCGCCTTTGTCCCAGATATTTTTAGCTCTTGATTTGAAGTGAAGTTGAATCATTTCAACCAAGCTCCACAATCAATCCCTTGTTTTGAAACCCTTACATTATTCTTGTGTTTTCCAAGAATATTTCCTGTCATTATGGGCAAGAACCTGTTATATCTGCCAGCCTCAGTCAGTCAGTCATGATGAAGAAGACGACTCCCCAAATACTAACAACTCACAGAAAATCTCTCTAACCTTTCAACTGACAGCTGCTGCTTGGTGAATCTGCTTAGACTGATTCACTTTAGACTTAGTTTTGGTGACAAATGTTCCCACCCATCGCTAAGCGGCTCTGACTCGGAGGCAGGCAGACACTTTATTTGCAGTGAACGCTCTCTTCGCAAAACTGCTGAGGAGAAAAGCCATCCTGATAAATAATTTATCCTAATTAGGCTATTCTGATCCAGTGAAGGGCATGGACATCTGAGAAGGACTCTATCTGCTGCCACAAGCTTGTTTTTTTTTCATTACTTTCTGGCATTATTACCATCCAGCCATAATTTCTTTTGCCACACACACACACACACCACATTCCTCGAATTGTCTTAATGATGTAACTGTCTGTCCTGACGACGGGTGTCTCTCTGGGTCCTGTAATTATCCCTGCATAAACCTGATAAGCTCAGCTTCCTCTGACTCTGATGCCTTTCAGATAGCTGCGCTGAGACTACAGTAAAACCTTGCTCCTGTCTATAAACACCTTTCGGTTGATCTTTTCCATAAATGTCAAACTTGCCAAAAATGCAGATTGTTGAGACCCATGAAGTGTCAGAGGATGTGGAAAGCGTCAAGCTGCTGTATTTTGATGATCATATTTGTTCCCGCTGGCCTTCACCATTGTCTAAAACTCTGTCTTTTGCCGCTGTTGCACTAGTGCTTATTCATTTTTTGATGGCTTATGAATATATGCAGAGGCTAACGCAAGCTGCCATGTTTTTGTTGAGATGTTGTTAACACTACCTAATATCATGCTTCTGTATGCGGACGCTCTGTCTGCACTACTGAAGGTTCCCTCACCATGTCAGCTATAATCTGCACATTCCTGTATGTCGCTGGTTAGAATTAGATCTCTCTTTTTCATCCATTCAGCAATAATTTGACCACTTGGGGGCACTCTCACACTGTGTGTGGAGTATTTAACCTTAAGCCCAAGATGGTCACTGTAAACCTTTAGCAGCTCATCCACATCCAAATTCAAAATGAGTAATTAGGCTGCATCATAAATGATAGTTTTGCTTTTTTGTTGTTTTTACACATCTACATGTTTCTTACTCTCAAATAAATAGGCACACAAAACAGAAAATCTGAGTAAGTCCGCGTTCAAATGGAGATTTTAATTTACACCTAATTATAGCTATACCTCGTCAAACTGTTTAAGAAGCCTTGGAGGTCAAAGTTTACCAGGACTTTAGGCTGGAAGCATCTTAAATTAAATAAAAGAATATTAATGGAGAGCAGTCATGGGGATGTTATTTTTGAGGATCACATTACTTTTTGCATCACTAGAGTGCAGAAGTGATAAAGGAAAATCCCATTTTTGCCACGGAGGATTGGAGACGGAATGAGTCCGAACTGATCTTCATTAATGAGCTGAAGCTTAATGAGTGGGTTTAAAAGTCCATAGAAGCTCAGGGAGTTTCTGCATCACTAAAAGTTATATTCACTAAAGACGAGGCACAAACGTCCTCCTTCATCGAGGACATTATGGAGTTCATAACTGGGCTTCAGAATTTCCTCACTTAGCCATTTTATCAGCAGCAACGTTAGCGGTGCCTGTGTTTTCACCTGTGACAGGAAAACTTATGAAAAAGTACTTCACTAAATTATCAATCCAGAATATTGCCATAAAATAGTGCAAGTAATTGAGTTTTTAAAAAGAAAATATCTACACGGGTAGGAAGTCCAAAGAGTGACTCTGATCTGATCGGAGTTTAATCTTTTATGTCATGACAGCACCTTGAAGCACAACCGAGCTTTCACTTAGAATCTCATCTGTTTTCAAAATATAAACGAGGACACGTGGGCTACAGTCGTTTAATTGAAATCTACACGATTATGTTATAGTCAAGCTTTCTCAAAAATGTTGTAAAAATGTGTTCCTATCTTTTTATTAAACAAAATAAAAAATGATTTGCCCTTCAGCGAGGGAAAAAAGTGTTTTTGTTACAGTTACAGAAAACTTGACTTGATAATGAAGCTTTTAGATCTGTTATTGGATGCACGAGTTCACAGGTGTGAATGTCACATTAACTGTGTAAAAGTATTAAAGGTGCTTTTACACCATTAGTTTTCACAAGTTTGAATTTAATGTAATTCCTTTGAATCAGTGCAATTATTTCAGATTAACTGGGCTTTGTAAAGAAATGAAATGCATTTTTGTAGCTGGGAGAAAAGTTAAAGACATTTAACTTCTGGAATGGCCTTAAACTCAACACTCTGTTTTGGAGTGTGTTTAAAAGCCAAGTCAGTGCCAGGAAATGAAATGAACTCTGAAGAAGAGGGGTCAAATATGGCGGGAATGATGGGAGGAGCTCATTGTCAACATTTAACCAGCGTTGCAATGTACTCCTTAACACACAGATCTGAGAGCGCTCTCACTTTCTTCACTGTAACAATAACAGAACCAGAACCTGTTCTGACATTCGGGGAAATCCTTAAAATGTCCGACTTCATTAGCAGCTACCTGCCGTCAAAGAAATCTCCCTCTCTCCTCCCGCTCAGCCAAACCGTTTCTTTCTTACTGCTCATTCTGTCTTCCTTTGTGCTGTTGAGCAGACACACCTGTCATATTCAGGCAAGCCTCATTCTTCCCTCTGAATGAACACCAGAGACGGCGAAACAATCTCTGCACTAAAATTAAAGACAGTGATTTATTGTTCCAGTCTCCAAAGCAGGGTTTTTGTTCATTTATGAGCAGCAGCTGGCATGTTTTGCTGCACAGACAGGAGCAAAAGTCTTCACCAGTCACCCTCATCACGAAACCAGGTATGGTGATGGTGCTGCAGGAGAACAATGAGGAGACAGAGCAGCAGCGGGAGTTAGAGTAAACAGGAGGGGAAGAAGAAAAAAGACAACATAAAACAGAGCTGTACGGGAAACAAAGCAAGTCTGCGGCGGAGGTGGTTGCAGATGAGCGCAGGAGTTGAAAAAGAAGAAGCTGTGAAAGGCTGAAATTCAGAGGAGGAAAAGCAGCAGTGCCTGGAGTCTAGCAACTATTAATAATGTATCAGGGGGGCGACTAGCACGCTTGCTCCTCATCTGGAGACACCAACTACACCTCATCAACTAAAACACCAGGGAGCCACAAAGGCTTTGAGCAGCTGCAGCACAGCAGCCTGGCCGGCCCCACAAACACACAACATGCAAGTCGGCGGGTCATCACCAGCACTGGTATTAAAAACAGTGTCATTTAGCGCCTCATGTTTCAGGGTTTGCAAAAGATTTTTTATTTTTTATTTTTATTTTTTTCATCATTAATACTTTTATTTCTATGCATTTTGCAATTACACTATTTCCTTTTTCATTCCATTGTTTCAATTCATTAATAGTTTATAAATGTTGAAGATGACTTGTTCTTCCTTTTTATGCATTTCTTATTTCGAATGTGTGTTTATTAGAAAATAAACATATTCTTCTTTTTCAGATATTAATACGTTTGCTTTGCTACATTGCGGATATTTTCCTCCCAACGCCATTCCAGAGCGTTTTCTTGCCTTGAAAAGTGGATTCCGCTCAGAAATATTCTGCATAAAATCATAAGTGCAAGTCGCTTTCTCCCATCTGTGTGTGGAAGGCACACACACACACACACACACACACACACACACACACACACACACACACACACACACACACGCCATATACACAAACGCGTGTATGGCGATGTTGCAGCTTCCTAAGCGGTCAATTGTGCAGCAGGAACAAATATTGCAAGACAAAACTTCTGCACAGAAAACAACATCTGCAACACCTCAATAAATACTTAATGTGAAAAGCTTCTACATTGTGCTGACGTTACACAAACATTTAGAAGACTCCCTCCCTAAAGAAAACCACTTTGTTTTCCACTTGAAGGTGGAGTCAGTGTTTCCCTAAAGCAAACATTCTCTTAACATTAAAAAAAAAAAAAAAAAAGCTTTTCTGGTGTTTTTTTTTTTTTTTTTTTTTGGTTGTTAGTTTTTTGTTTGCTAATTATTTTTCTTTCAATGCAGTGTATTTTTCACCGAAAGGAGAGTTCACAGAACAGAGGAGGGGAAAAACTACAAATAATATCAATTAGGAAACAAGTCGCCTACATTTGGTGAGTTAAATGTCTTTCAGTCAAACCTAATGTTAAACTTGTTAAACTGTTTCTTTAGCTCTGCAGGAACCTGCCAGCAGCTGCTGACTGGGAAGCTTCCGCAAGGAGAACACTGACATCTTGTGGCGGAACTGGATACTGCATGTAAAAAACAAAACAAACAAACAAACAAACAAAAAAAAAAACAAGAGTTCAGCGTCTCGGAACAAAACAATGCTACTTTTGGTAGAAGCTGATAGGTTTGACTCCACCTCAGTTCTGTGAGTACCCGAGTTGTTGTTATGAACCTTTAGCATCTTGTGTATCTTCACTTATACTGAGGACTCAACAGAAAAGATACTGAGAAATTATCGTTTTTCTCAGGGTCAGCACTTTCTCCCTGTCCATTTAGAGAAAAGGCAAGGTTGCAAATTTAAGACAATCATAAGCTGGATAAAAACAGCTTGAGACATGTTTAATAATGTAGGTTTAATAATATAGCCCAACAAGAGAGACTCATCGTGAAGAATAGACACCAGTTCTAACTGAACCATACATGGATAAAAATAATTTAAAAAATTGTAACCTGACTAATCCAGCATTATTTTAAGGAGAAAAACTACACAGGTTCCTCAGATCGTTTGGTGACAAAAATGTTAAACCCACAAAAAAATGGACAGGATTTGATTAAGTTGCTGTTCCCAGTATTTTCACACTGGAAACCCTTTCTCCAAAAGGTGTTGCAAAAAAATATAACCGTTTTTATAAATACCATGAACCATGAATTCAACCCACCTCCATATATTTTATTTAATAAATAACATAAATATCAAATTAAACTGTATTTTAAACAGGGTTTGTTATTATTATGGTTATGTTAACAATATATTATTGTTTTTTCTTTTTATTATCCTCAGGAGTGAATGTTGTTTGCCCTGTTACAGACTGGCAGCTTGTCCAGGGTGGATCTCATGTTTCGCCCAAGGACTGTTGGTGAAAAATACTGGGCTTCCTGTGTCACTGAAAGGATGAACATGTACATCATGTGGGACGTTTTGCGTCTCTTGCCATTTATTCTATGTATCAAAGATCACTATGTGATTTAGCCACTGCTTGCCGACTAAAGGACACAAAATATGAATAAAGTTCATCATCTATGCCTAAGACGCTTCCCCGACCATTCCTTTTTTATTCATTAAATGCTTACAGCTTTCACTCTCTTCTCTGTTTTCTTACCAGCAATGCTCTTTTTCCTTCTCGCTCTTTTTAAAACACGTCAACATCCTATTTGATGTTTCGTTTTAAGGGGGCGCACTAGTTCACATTTCGACAAATATCAAGATCACGCTATGAAACCCAGACTCACCTGAGAATAAGCTGTGCCTCGATAGCTCATTATTTAACAGAGGCAGCTTTTAAAAATTAACTGAGAATCAACAACAACAAAAAAAAAAGAAATCATGCAGCTTAAAATGTTGGTCATTCTCACTGTTACTTATTCCTGAAACAGCAGCTATGAATAATTCTCCAGCACTTCATTGTTTAATGATTTCAAACGTACTCACCACTTCAGTGATGGATTAACGCAGATCTTCTGAAGTAGAACAAATATCAGGCGCAGATGTGATGTGTCAGATTTATGTGTTTATGATTGATGTAGAGATCATGCAAAAGTGACACATAAAAAAGAATGGCTTTGACTGACAGCTAAAACAAAATGTAAAAAAAATTAATTAAATAAATGAATAAACAATGAAAAATAAATCCTTTATGACTCTGATTGGTTGTTTCGTCATCAGTGTATTTCTGCAGATGACAGTAGGACCACAGGTAGGAGGCAGAGTCACTTGATTTTCTCAGATTATTTGTCTCGTATTATACTGTCACAACATAGTGATAGTTTTAACAAATGTGTTAAAAAAAAAAACAAGAACATATTGGTTACAAAAGTTACTTACTGTATAGCTTTACATCAGACAATGACCAAAAAAAAGATGTGCCTGTCTTTTTACTTGGTGTATCTAAACTTCTGGTTTCAAATGTAACAGATTTGTCTTTTTTTTTTTTATAAATTCATGGGTTTAGGGGTTCAGTAAATTATGCACATCTTGCTATCATGGTCTGAAGCAACAGCTGGAACTATACATAGCAGTTTAAAGGGATTCAGAGTAAGTATTCAGTACAAAACTTTCAGAAAGTCTTTTTAAAGATTACAGGAGTTTGGAAGTAGATAATAAAGAAAATAAGGATTGCTTAAAACTTTTGTTTAACCTAGAAAATAAAAACAAAATAGCAAACAAAACAAAGCTTCGGGGGCACGACAGCAACATTCTGTCAGCAGACGGTCGTGTTTTCACGCCCTGCCTCTCACAGGTTATTATTCTGGTGTTTGACATTGTTTGAAGGGTAAATTTGGAAGAAATACTCATTAACACAGATCACAACAGTAGAAACTGAGTCTGTGCCAATCCAGCTCGGCTCTCAGTCACTCACACACACACACGCACGCACACACGCACGCACACACATTGACTGTTGGCTGCACTGGAGAGTCTGAATCAGTTCACTGGGATTTTCCGCAGGATGGATTATTGAGGGTGGTTCTAAGAAAAAGAAAAAAGTATTATTCAGGGATTGGACTGTTCTTAAGCTTTAAACTTGAGAGTTTCCTTTATTAAGTGTAATCGAATCTCCAACAGAAGTTTCAGAATCCAATGAGTTTTATCTGTACTAATGCTTTGAAATGAGACTCTTGTGGTTGAACTGAGACTAGCTGAGCGACCATTACTGGGGGTAAGCTGCTGTCACCAGCAACGCACTGGGAACCGTTCCCGTTTTATTTCCAGTTGGAGCAAACAACAGAGCGCTTCACTTCCTAATACTGGCATCTTGTTTGTCTTCATTGCTGCAAAGTTTGAACAAGATAAGATACTCTGGAAGGTCTGATCGGACTGGCCCATCCCTGCACCGAGGTCAGACGTCACACCGTACAGCAAAGGAGCTCTGTTTACTGTGCTGACAGACTGACTCACACCCTTCATTCACCAGCCTTGCGTCGTCTGAACCCGCCCAAAACTCGGGTGACATTCAGATTCGGTCTCAAGCTTTTTTTTTTTTTTTTTTTTATGTTGTAGAAAGTGGGCGAAAGAATCTACTCCAGTGGCATTGTTTCTTTCAAATGGGTGAAACCTGCAATACCAGCTCCACTGTTTTGCAATGTCAGGATTTTGGATGTGGAAGAAGGGCTTGCATTTGTATCATAATTGTAAAATGTTATCAGCTAGTCTTTAAAACGTCCCTTCTTCTGCTAAAGTAAATGAGAATCAAGTGAATATTTTTTTCCCCCCCTTCTTGTGGGAAAACAGTTGTTTGTGAGCGTACACCTGTTGTGCGTATACGGCCTCCACCTCCACAGAGACAAGAGGAGGAGGAGGAGGAGGAGGAGTGGCTCACTGCACTGGATATTCCTGCCGGGTTTGAAGAGGAAGGGGAGGAACCCTGCAGACGGCATGGCAACACACACCTTCATAGAGGGTGAGGCACACCCCGGCTGTGGCCTCAGTTCAGCTCTCCCCTCTCACGGCGGCGGCAGCGGCACCCTGCAGTCATGCTCAGTCTCATCAAGTTTCCACGAGTCTTCAGCATCAATCAGGTGCCCAAAGTAAGTCCATCTTCTCTGCGCGTTCACTAAAAGAAAAAGAAAAAAACTGATTATGTTGACTAACCTGAGTCGGAGGGAGGAGTGGTGGAGGAATGAGGAGAACTTTCAGTCATTAGGAGTGAAGAAGATTTATGTGTTAAAGAATAACTGTTTTAAAACATTCCTGTTCTTATCTTGCTCAGAGCTTTACTTTCCCACTCGTGTTAACGTCCAGCAGTTCGGAAGAAACGTCTTTGAATTGACTTCGACTCAACTTTATTGCAAATACATCTGTACCTCCTGATTAATTTGTATTAATGCGGTAATAGTTTATCCGTCTCACGTGGAAATGTATTTTGTTTTGCCTGCAGAACAGAAGTGAAGAAAAACAGGTTTCTCAGATTTCCCTTAGAAGTGCAAGCCAAAAACAATGTTGTTTTTTTTTTTGTCCTTCTGTGTGGAGGTTTACCATGAGGACAGCATCATTTCTGGGTACCGGCACCCCAGGAGCTCCGCCACCGACTGCATCCTCAGCCTCTTCCAGATGACCAATGAGACGCTCAACATCTGGACACACTTTCTACCCACCTGGTAAGCTGAAAATGTTTAAGTATTTTTAGTTTGTTTTTGTTTGTTTGTTGTTGTTGTTTTGTTTTTGTTTTTTTGTTTTTTTTTGCTCTGTGTGCTAAAATAAAAATAAAACGAGGCACCTGACAGAATTTATATACATTTTTTTTTAAAGATAACACACTGACCCTGGAAGCAGGGAAACTTTCTCTGATTTCATCCTTTTATTAAGCTTCTGTTATTCTGCATGTCAGTAACATCGATTTGGCCGGATATCACATACCTGAATTAAAGAGGTAAAGCGATTGCATAACAACACGAAACACCCAAACAAAAAAAACAAAACAAAAAAAAAAAAACCGTGTGCCCACGTCACGGGAAGGGAATCACACACATCCTGTAAAACCTGCAGGCCAAAGAGCTTTCCAGACGTTTCTTACATAATACCAGCTTTTTCTTCAATCACAGGAACATTCTTAGATTCTCGTGATTCCATTTTTATCTTCTGGAGAAACCTTCTCGGCCTTGTTTACTGTCCAGGTCCTGTACGGGATTAGATTAGATTTCTACATGCATGTAGTTTTCCCAGTCTTTCACCAGTGTAACCCGAGACAGACTGAACATCCTGACAGGTTTTGTTTTCAAGTCACCATCACAGCAACCATGTGGGCCCAGACTTAGAGAAAACCCCTCTAAGTTTATACAGTTTATGCATTATTAAACTGATTTGCCCGTTGAATTTTTTTCATAAACAAGGAGTAGATTAGGTTCATGTGGCAAGAATAAGAGACATAATGGAAGTTACACACGGCGCCAAAACAATGACAACCTGTCAACGACGCAGGGAGGAGAGAATCTTTAGACGGCTGTGGTGCTTGTTCCTTGAGAAAATATCAGAATTTGCCCTGTGCATCAAATCACATTTTTAATAAAACGGTTGTCACCGAAAGCCAATCTAAAGTTTTATTATAAAATGTAGTTGCAACCAAAGCCCGCCCACCCAAGAAGAAAGAGGTCGCCTTAAAAAAAGAGAGAGAGAAAAAAATACAACAGAACAGGGCAGTAAGCGTTCATAGATTCCTTAACATACCCAGCCATAAATGAGCTGTTACATCAATCAGTTTTACAACTACATTTAAAAAAACGTTATGTGGCATCGTGATTCAGGCGAGCAGATGACCAAATCCAAGCATGATTCCCACGTACAGAAACATAAAAGAAGGAAAAGGGGAGAAAGAAATGAAACTTTCTGCTGACTGGCACGACCAGTCAGCAAATATTTATGATATAAATAATGGGTAGGACAGAGTATTTCCAGTATGAGTCGAACTTATACATATATTTCCAAAAGGACTCCAGATCTTGCCAGATTTGTCACTGAGATTCTGAACAGAAGAACGGAAAACATGGAAACCCGACAAATGTGCGTGAGCAGAACAGAAGCCTGCTATTTCAACATTAAGGGAAGACAGCCAAAGAACGCCACAGGTGTTACATCAGTGACGTGTTTATCAACCACGCCTACTTTGTGATAGAGAGCAGGTGAAGGGTCAGAGACCTTATTCAGGTGGGGTTTTAATTTCAATTAACCAGACACATGCTTTGCGTGTGTTTTCTTTTTTTTCCTCCTTGTCTTTATTCATCCTTGTAAACACGGGGACTTCACCTCGACATTCCTCTGCCGTGGAACCACAAACATGCATTCAGTAGTTAATAGGTTAATAGATAGTCTGATCAAATCTTTACTGGGGGAAACCACCTCGTTTTGAAATTGCTTAGCAAAACTATCAAAACTAATTTTTTTTACCCCCAAAAACCCAGAGCCTCGTGTTGACCCCCTCAGGTTCCTCCACCTGCTCCGCTTAACATCAGCGCTTGGATGTTTTCCAAATGCTCAGCCGCAAACCTCAGGGCGCATTCAGCTTGTCTGTGTGTGTGTGTGTGTGTGTGTGTGTGTGTGTGTTTGTGTTTATGTGAGTGTCTTAAAGTTGCTGCTGAGATCAGTGCCCCTCGTGGCCTCGCTTCACTTCCTCCCAAACGAGACGCCGGCCTGTTTTGGCTGCGCTGTCCAAAAGACAAAGGGGGTGTGTTCATCAAATCTGTGTGTGTGTGTGTGTGTGTGTGTGTAGATGTGGGTCTGTTTGGAATATCGTGAAGACACACGGGTGCTTGTGTCAAGGGGGAGAGGTGGACCTAAAGGCCTGGTACTAATGAGCAGCTCTGCGCTTCGGGCTTTCATGCGTATTGCCACAATTAGCTAACTGCTCAGTGACGGGGAAACACACTGACGGCAACACGCGACGCACACTACAGCTGATCAGATCAGGTTGTTTGTGTAGTGCTCTTAGCTGTTATGTAACTGACTGGTGCAGGGAAAAAAACTGGTTTAACTGAGGGACAATAAGTCATAATTGTATACAGAGATTGTGTTTCCTGAAGGAGCAGCGTTGGATGATTGTGTTCATAATTTTGTGGGCTGTTTTATTTCTAAGATGACCAGCTCTTGTGAACATTTATGACTCACCTGCTATAAAAGTCTTATTTAACGCCTGTGCAAACAGAAGTGAACAAATAATATATTGTAGTACTAAATGAAAGCACTAAAGTTCCCCTACTTCGCTGCTGTAGTCTGGAAAGAAGAAGTCTGTTTATGCTGCGCTCGCACCCACATTTAGAGTCCAGCATGCAAAATATTAGACACTAAATGTTGATATACCTCTCTGTTTTCTCCTCTGCATGCATTTCCTCATGTTGCTGACACAAAATAATAAATGTGACTTTTCCTGACACTGTTGTTTGAACATATGAAAATGAAGAACATGAAGGGTTCATTTGGGATATTTGTGTTTCGGGTTTATTTCAGATCTTCTTCATCTTCGTTAAGTTTGTACATCTGCCAGTTATTACTTTAACAGCTTTTGTTTTAAACTAGCATAATGTGAAAGGTTTATATTGCAAAGGGCAGAGCCCCTTTCTGAGTGTATTTCTGAGAGAAATGCACTGATGATGGGGCTTTTCTTCATTCTATGAAACTAAAAGAATCAGCAGAGTTACTATAAGAAGAAAATGAATGTTCAATAAATAAAAACATTTTTGAGTAAAAGCAAAACTTGAAATCCAACAGTGCCACTCTCTTAGTTTTTTTAATTATTATTATTATTTTAATGATTTGACTCTATTTAACTCTCAACATTATGAAAAATGTTTTCAGTTTTCACTCTTAAACGTTCAAAGTTGTTCTTTCAGCGGTTGATGCAGGTATGGCATTCTTCACTCTTCAGCTTCTGCAGAAACATCATTCTTGCTACTTTTGTCTTGTGGATAATCACTGCAGTTGACACTGGCTATTACCAAAGTTTATTTTTCCTTCTATCAGGCAGAAAAGTAACACGTTTTTTTTGTTCTTTTTTTCTTTTTGGGCAGGTACTTTCTGTGGAAACTGGTGACGGTGGTGCTGATGCAGCAGGGATGGCAGGACTCCTTCACCTGGCCTCTGATGGTCTTCCTCCTCTCCTGCTGCATTTATCCGTTGGCGTCCAGCTGCGCTCACACCTTCAGCACCATGTCGCCGCGGGCGCGCCACATCTGCTTCTTCTTTGATTACGGGGCGCTCAGTTTCTACAGCCTGGGTGAGCACATCCTCTCTATACACAGAGTGGTGAAAGTTTAAAAGCTTCTATCAGTGTTCTCTCAAATGACTTAGCTACCCTTTTGAAATTCGCTTGATACCAATATTTGCTTTGAATTAGAGAACATGGTTGCAAAATGTCAGAACGGTTTGCATTTGCTCTCGATGTGGAAGCATTTATTCAGTTAGAATATCATTTTTCATCGGCAAAGATCTATTTTCCTGATTTTAAATAACTTTGAACGATCGCTTTGCAATTGCTGCAGGGGCTGCAGTCGTTTATTCATTTTACGCTTTCCCCGACAAGTGGGTGAACAGCTCCTTTCATCAGTGGTACATCCCCATCGCCACGGCCAACACTGTCATCTGCACCGTCCTGGCCTGCTACTCCAGGTATGAGCGAGGAAATGATCGGTTGCTACTTTTAGTAGAAGTATGTAAAGTTGAGTTTTACTCTTGAGCCAAGTGAAGATCGTCTTACACACACAAACACGTTAATTACTTTTATGGCATCGTCAACTAATCCCTAACCTTTCGTCTCATCTCTCTCTGTCGCTCAGGCTTGGCTTTCCGTTCCTGCAATATAACGGCGACTTTGTGAAAAGGTAAAGAGACTGCAAACAGGAAAAGAAAAAACATCTTTTTTTTTTGTCTTTATCATCTTCCACAACATTTTTACACTGATTCTGTCTCCAGAAGTGTCGGAGAAGCAAAATGCAGCCGCCTTTTAGGCTTTTCTCGTGTTTTGTCATGCGGCAGCCACGACAGATACTTGTTGCATAATTGGAGGAACTATTGAGTAACATTCTGCTCAGTGCAATGGGTGTTGGTTGGCAGTGATTACAGGGACCAGCCCTAATCTGGGCCGTGTAGTTTCACATGGTTAAGTCAAACAAAGAGCAGCTCAATGTGTTGAGTAACAATCACCCTACTGTAAGAAAACCGACACTTATCCCGATTTCTGTCTGATACACATTACAAATAATGTCAACCAGACTCTTGATAAATCCTCATCAGGACTATTTAACCATGAAGAATTGTTAGTCCGTGTATTTTAATTGCATAGTCATATATATATTTCTTTTTTTTTTCCAGATTACCTGGGAATCCAAGCTTCAGCAAATTCTTTCGCATCCTTGCCTTCGGCTACCCCTGCCTGTTTGACAACATTCCTCTCTTCTACAGGGTACGCCTGCTTTCATCCTCTTTACACCGTCCACCTGCTTCTTTGCACTCGGCTCACCTTGCACAGTAGGATACTCTATGCTCTTCTAAATCTTGATTAGGTTTCGACATTTTGTGATTAGTGAGGCAAGAAATGTATAAATGCAGGTGGTTTTACACAACAGAAGACTAATAGTCTGTTACTGAAATGTTAAAGAAAAAAAAAAGAAGATTCTACCTCAAGAGGAGTGAGGAAGGTTTCCATTTTTTTCTATTTTGGACTTTTCATTTAGATGCTTGACTGGCAGGCGTGTATTTATGACTTACATCTCAGCAGTGCTTCAGTTTAAGCCTCGTCAAGAGACGTCAGCACGCTAAACATGCTTTACAGTTTCCTGTTTTTCGCTGACATCATGTTTATGCCATGTTCCCAGGTGTTCCTGTGCACGGGGGATGGCTGCACTGACAACGACACCAACATCCTCCACTACAAACACATTGGCTTGGCTCTCCTCACCGGCTTCCTGTTTGCCACCCGCTTACCTGAGCGCCTGGCACCCGGCAGCTTCGACTACATAGGTGAGATTCCTCCTCTGAGGCGCAGTCATTGTTTTCAAGCTCTCATCACTCAGGTCAGATCACTGCAGATAAATATGTTGTAGTGTAAGTTGATTCAAATTCTTAATGAGCACAGCCAATCAAACATAGGCAAAGTTAGGATTCGTGCTAGATTTGACACTCTTGAGAACACTTTGAAAACAGGCACAAATGAAGTGCAACTCATGCAAGACACCAACATTAATACAGTATTTGCATGTTTGGAACAAAAACTTAAGCAGCGTTTAAATGATCCACGTTTATAATAGTGACTGTATCTCAAAAATCAACATATAATTGGTTTGTTCAACCAATTCAACAATTGGTTGAACAAAAATAATACAGTTTGAAATGGAAACATCAAGAAAATGTACTAACATAAAAAATTAAGTAAATTACAATATTTCTGACAAAGGATAAAGATGGATGCTACACACGTATTAATCACAGCTACATGAAGCAGACCATTGATTACTTTTAGACACCCTGGATACCTGAGCTCATAAGTGAAAACGTATTTACCTGAAGTTTAATGAGTCAATGTCGCTTTACAGCTACCTGTTTTATTTGGCTGTGAAACATTCACATATTTTTTTTTCCCTTTATTTTCCGTTTTTCTGTTAAACATTGTGAGAAAGCGTTAATGCACAACCACTGCTGGGTCGTCGCTAACAGCCAGTAAATCATTTGCTCTGTGGTGAAGATGAGACGCTTTGACTCAAGTGTGACTCGACTGCTCCCCCTGCAGGTCACAGCCACCAGCTCTTCCACGTGTGTGGCATCCTCGGCACCCACTTCCAAATGCTGGCCGTAGAGCAGGACATGGTGACGCGACGCCCCTGGCTCACTGCTAACGCCATGCCCGTCTCGTTTGCTAACTCTCTTGGTCCAGCACTGCTTTGTGTGGTGGTGAATTTGATTATCATCTGCTTCTTTAGTCTACCTCTCCTTTCTGGCCCGGCGTGCCAGAAAAGCAAAGAGGGACAAAATAAAAAGAAAGCGGCAACCAAAGTCTGCTCCTGCTACTAAATCTTAACCCAGGTTTTATAGATGAGTGAAAAGAATAGGGGGCCAAAAAGAAACAGTGTACAAGCACATTCAGCTGTGATAGCTGCTGTTGAAGTATTCAAGAGCTGAGCTGAAAATCTAGGGACGAGTTGCACAATGCACTACAATGAACAATTTAATAAATCAGTGATTCTTGAGAATAGGGACAAAATGGGTTTTAATTTTCCCCCTTTTTTGTTGTTATTTCTCAACCTTATGTATGCAAATATGACAAATAATGTTTAGGAAATGTAAAGATGGTAAGGTACAGGCTCCCAGTTGCAACATTTTTTAAAAAAAATACATTTTTAATCGACCTGACCTAGAACGTTGTCACAATCTGACAAAAATAAATTAAAAATAATTTTTAATCACCGTATTAGTGATATCTTTACTCATTTTACAGACAATGCTTCTCAAGAAACAAAATAAATATTATTTAAAACCAAAAACAACAAAAAGGCCATCTGACGGAGTTGACAGTGCATGAGGAGTTGACACAGAACTGAAGGTGGTGACAAACTAGTAAATAAAATGAAAAACTTGGTACATGTGAAGTAATGCAATTCATTTAAAATACATTAAAATGAATTATTTGCACATTTAAGTGAGATTTGACAACAATTTCACTGAAAGAGTCAGAAAAACTCTGATGGAGTTGAAAAAAAGCCAAACTACCTCAATTTATATGATGTTATTCTGAAGGAGGTCATATTGTAGCTCATCAGGTCCATGAAATCTTTACAGTTTACCAAAATTAAGCTTTTATTTCACAAAATTTCATCAAAGTTTTGTAAATTACCAGTTATGGAGTTGACACATCATGGTTGTGACAAGCAACTTAGGAATAAAACAGAAGAAAAAACTAAAGAATAACTTAAGCTAACTAGAGCTAACTAGCCCTATAAGCAAAGGAAGAGAAAGGAAGAGGTCATGGGGTCCTCAGAAGTTCTGGTCCCCCCCAATAATGCCTGATTTTTTTTTACATTCTTTTCATTTCTGACGGTGTTGACAAAATCTAGGGACAAATTTCAGTGGAGTTGGAAAATATATAAAAATGATTTTTAATTCAATTTATTGATACCTCTATAATTATTTATATGACTACTTATACTTAATTGTCACAATATATAATTTTAGTATTTCTGTAATTATTTTAAACTATTATAATGTATTGAGTTCTGCTCCTGGACAATGGATTTTACAGGCATCATCCACCAACTACAATGTTTAAAATAAAAAAATATTCAGCAAATACCAAAAAAATATACATTGTTGTGCTCACATGACCCAGGTTAGTTGAGTCAGATATTTGAAAAAATTATATTTTGTGTATATTTTATTCAAATGTTGTGCTTTATCCATAGGACCTGTTTTGTCCCTATTCTCAAGAATCACTGAAATGCAACTGTTTCTAATGAAACTTATTCTTGTATAGAGCAGCTGGTTTGCTGTATTAGTCATTGGTGCTTCATATGTTTGTACAGAGGTGTGTGTGTGTTTTTTTACTGTGATCTCTGAATGTCATACATGTGAATGAAGAGACTACAGGGAACAAAAATGATGTCAAGTTCAAAATTCACTTTTTTAATTTTGAATTTACAGGCTGAGATTGTCACTTTACGTTTTCACATTCATAACTCTCAGGTCTTTTAGATGGCACTGTTGAAGGGTATTTTACGATCAGCATAGTGATGACTTCATAAATTGTGCGGTTACTCATGAAACTATTAACCAAGGATGTTGTCATAAGATTCATGTGTCTGTCGTCTTGCAAGTTGCTGCTAACATTTTTTTTTTGCTTTGTTTTGTATAACATGTAAAAAGAAAGTATTTAAGTTCAAATTTATTTATTATATTTTTTCCCAATAAAATTCAAACCAAGTCTGAATTTTGTTTTTTATTTGAATCACTGTCTTGTCCATTCATCCATCATCTAGTCTACACCTAAAGCCACAACAGGGCAGGATTTATATTTTCTAAAATGTGCCACATGGTTAAAGAATATAGAAAGATATATTTTTGCATGTTTTTCTTAGCACAATCTCTAGAATGTCTAGAGTCCTGGGTCCTTTCTTCTGCTCCTCTATTTCTCACATCGCTCTGCAGGTTTTCCATAGAATTTGGCTCTGGTATAAGAAGGCTATGTTTTAAAGTTTTTCTGTTTTCTGGTGTGCTGACATATTTCTGTGTTTATTTGGCCATAAAATGTAGATATTTCTCTTGCTGAAAGACCCAGGGATTTTACCATTTCATTTTGATAGGGGGCACAAGATTGTTATTCAATACCTCTTGGCATTTTACGAGTTTTGAGATATTTAGGCTCCCTTGCCATTTTGCTTGCTTGTGCACATCAAGCAGATTAACATGGGTCTTCCTCCACCACGGTCACCAGTGGCTTAATATCTGTTTTACTTTTACTCCTGAAGAACAGAAAGTAGATTAATTGGACACTGAACAGAAAGTAGTATAAAAATAATGTATAAAAACATTCTTTGATTTATAGGTTTTTAAAAGGCATGTTTAGAGTTTGCAACAATTGTGATTCTGTTAAGTATATTTGTTTATTAATACACAATTTTTCACACCCTAAATGTACCCAAATTAATAATCAGATCCTCCCACCCCCATTTTTTGTATTGATTAATTTGCTGCAGAGGGAAAAGACAGATTTAAGACTTAGGGTGTCCACATCTCACTTTGCAGCTGTACGTGCTTTCATTGGTAAATGAAAAGAATAATCAATTGTAATTAAAGATTATAAACAATTTGTAAAGGAATGCTCATGTTCTCTTTCTTTATTTTAATTATTTATTAAACATTTTCTTGGAAGTAAATCTGATTTCTTGGTAGTATAGTATGAGAAAATTAAGCAAAAATAACAAAATAATATTGTACATTTGTAAATAAAGATTCTTGTAGAAACTTTATGCTTCACATAAGAGTCTTGTAGCTTTTTGATAGACAAAAAAAAGCCCGTAAAAGTTGTTTTTCGTTAATCTCTACCTGATCCTGAACAAAAAGCCCTGTAAACGGCTTTTTTAGGTGGGGGCGGGACTTCCTCCTTTGCTCGGCGTCTGATTGGTTGACGTCCATGACGTTTCATAAGAGGGAACATTTCAAATCGTGAACAAGAGGCGCTTCTGAGCAGCTGAGAGGAGTTTCATTATATAAACAATGCAGCGAGCTGGGTCAGTATTATGCTTACCTTTTTTTAAAAACGGAACATGTGCTCATAAATTATGCCC
This sequence comes from Poecilia formosa, assembly GCF_000485575.1. Lineage (NCBI taxonomy): Eukaryota > Metazoa > Chordata > Actinopteri > Cyprinodontiformes > Poeciliidae > Poecilia > Poecilia formosa. The sequence continues at coordinate 1,270,672 of NW_006800092.1, read as the reverse complement.
AGAGTTAGAATCAGACTT
>NW_006800092.1:1231514-1269923 GCF_000485575.1 Poecilia formosa | reverse complement strand
ATAGTATGAGAAAATTAAGCAAAAATAACAAAATAATATTGTACATTTGTAAATAAAGATTCTTGTAGAAACTTTATGCTTCACATAAGAGTCTTGTAGCTTTTTGATAGACAAAAAAAAGCCCGTAAAAGTTGTTTTTCGTTAATCTCTACCTGATCCTGAACAAAAAGCACTGTAAACGGTTTTTCTAGGTGGGGGCGGGACTTCCTCCTTTGCTCGGCGTCTGATTGGTTGACGTCCATGACGTTTCATAAGAGGGAACATTTCAAATCGTGAACAAGAGGCGCTTCTGAGCAGCTGAGAGGAGTTTCATTATATAAACAATGCAGCGAGCTGGGTCAGTATTATGCTTACCTTTTTTTAAAAACGGAACATGTGCTCATAAATTATGACCAGAGTTAGAATCAGACTTGGAGCTTATTTTAAGTTTAGGATTTTTGTTTCCCAGAAAATGTCTTACCTGCTTATTGTAAACAGATTAGCTACAAGTCGTTAGCTACTATTACGGTTGGTAAACTGCCAACCTTCTTCTGTGATCCCAGGAGCCATTCTGTAACAGTCTTATGTTTAAAACTGTATTGAACAAAGATATTGTAAAGCTATACTCGGCTGGTGAGCATAAATTTAACTTCATATTTTTGTTTATCGATACCAAGCGGCACATGCGCTTGCTAGCTTACGGTTAGAATGACAAAAAGTTAGCGGTGATTCAATTATACATCTCTGTTAGGATTCCGCTGAAATCTGTTTTCTTAACTTGTTTGATGGTCCACATGTAGTGAATTGTAGTAGCATTTGTTTGATACTAACTGTGTTGCTTTGTCGCAGGAAAGGGAGGACTCCTCGAAGGCCCAAAAAGCCAAGCAACATAGAGAAAGATCCTGTGGGGGTATGTGACACTCGGCAGAAATCTGGAGGATTACTTGCATAGAGCAAAGTTAAAACAAGACGCTGCTTTACCAGCTAGTTGCTCATTTTGTGATCCAGCTTTTCTTAAGTTGCTGATCATGTATAGAAATCTTCATCTTTTTTTTTTTGCCGTGACTTTAGAAGAGCGACACCTAAAGTCAAATAAATCAACATTAACTTTTTCAAAATTCAAATTTATGGCATTTTACTAATAATGTAACAAAGTTTATGTGGCATAAAATATTCTTGATAATTATATAAAATGTATTCATCTTCAAAAATACAATGTATAGTTATTAGTGTGGCTACAGATATTCGACTTTGACAAATAAGCATTTATTTACATACTTTATTTTAACAAAAATAACTGAACTAACATAAAACACATATTCTCTTAACTACACATTCAGATGATTGCGATTTATATTTGACTTTGGGAATTGTTCTCTGCATTTTACCTTAGTAGTTGATTAAAGTAATATGAAATGCATATTGGATACTTCGAATTACATTAAGGTAACTGAATATATATTTCTAAAAACTATTTATTTCAGGTTTACTGCCGCATACGCCCACTTGGTGGAGAAGATGAGGAATGCTGCGTTGAGATGATCAGCAGCTCCACCATTCAGCTTCATGCTCCCGATGGACTGAAAGCAAACCGCAATGGTGAATACAAGGAGGTATGTATGTTACAAATGAAGTAAATTATCTCTCTATTGTCATTATTTGACAAAAAATGGCTAAATTGGACCTAGACTGTATATGAAATTACAGTCACTATGATAAGGAGTGCAATATCGCATTTGAAATGACTGTCTGATTTTTCAGGTTCTATACGTTCACGGAAAAACAAAAAGATTATATTTAAAGGGACACTAAAGTGAATGGCATTGGACAGAACATTGTGATAAAATTAAGATTATTTACTGTTATTTCAGTAATTTTGCGACTGAATGCTTTCCTAGTGTCGCACCGTAGGCTAAATAAACATACAGGGGAAAAAAGTATGCACTGTTGATGAGTTGTATGACCAAACAACTCTCTCCACTGTAACAAATTTAAAATGGTTAATTTTTGAGGGTTTATTGGATGATGTTGATTTTCCATTTGTCTCTCCTGTAGACGCAGTACTGCTTTAAGAAGGTGTTTGGTATTAAAACAACTCAAATCGAGCTGTTTGAAGATGTCGCCAAGACACTCATTGAGGACCTCATTCACTGTAAAAACGGTAGGTGAGCTGGGACTTCAAAGCATTTTTTTTTAACAGATAAGTCATTCAGTTATGTAAAGTGTAAAATGTTTGCATTTCGTCAACATGAGTCAATTAGATTTTTTCTTGTAAGGGATAAAACACTTATGTTATAAATTCAGTCATTCAGTTCTAGTTTATATATATAAGTAGATTACAAATGCCCAATTTCTTGGCCATTTGTTTAGTTACCTGTTTAAAATGAATTAAGAGTATATTTCTCAAGCATTCTTAAATAAAGCTTAAAAATAGAGTTTTTATGTTTTTCTGCTTGGTAATTATATTTTTTCATGCTCAAGATTAAATTAATGGCAAGTATAATTTTTGTTTTGATTTGACTGGGCCATTCCCAATATGGCCACCTCGACTTTCTTGTCTATGAAATGTGTGACTGTGTTGGCAGGCTTGCTGTTTACGTACGGTGTGACGGGAAGTGGTAAAACGTACACTATGACCGGCTCGCCTGGAGAAGGTGGACTCCTTCCTCGTTCTCTAGACATGCTCTTCAACAGCATTGGGCCTTTTCAGGCCAAAAGATTTGTAAGATAAATTATGGCTTATATGTTTGATCTCTCAAAACGTTTGAGGCAGGTTTATTGAAGTGCACGTGTCTCTTTAGGTGTTTAAACCCGATGAGAAAAATGGAATCGAAGTTCAGAACCAGCTTGACGCTCTGCTCGAGAGACAGAAGAGAGACAGTCAGCAGTCGGTTCCCAAAACGCCGTCTTCCAGGTACCCGAGTGGCTCTGGAGTGCTATCCTCATTTTTTTTTTTTTATTTTTTTTCGGCACTACGGTTTCCTGCTCATCAAGCTGGTTTCTTTTTATTTTTGATTGTAGGCAGCGGGTGGATCCGGAGTTTGCGGATATGATCAACCCAGACCAAGCGTGTAAATTCGAGGGCGTCGACGAAGACTGCTGTTACAGCGTATTTGTGTCCTACATTGAGATCTACAACAACTATATCTATGACCTCCTTGAAGATGCTCCATTTGATCCAATCAGACCAAAGTAAGACGGTTTAAAATGAGTTGATGCTTTTCTTCTTTACAGATGAGTTTTTTTTTTGTTTTTTTTTTGTCTATAAAATCTAAATTTGACAAATGACCAATCCCCACTTTCGATAGGTGGCTCGACGGAAACACACCAGTACGGAACAAAGAGCTCATGTTTGTGGCCCAGTACTGCAGATTAGCTCTTTAGTTCCCCTCCATTTACTGTTTGTTCATACATGAACCCTGGCTGTAGCTGATTGGTTGCTTAGATCCGTTCCCATCCCTTTAACCAATTGTCTGGCCTTAACAGTGACGACTCCCAACTAGCTCTGTGAGACTTCTGTGGCTGTTGTCTTTGCTCCTCATTATTACTGATAAGGACACAGACGATGCCTCTGAATGGCTTGGATGCTGCTGCGCATACCTGACGTGCTTGTTCCCCCTGAATGAATTGTGTCTCCAAGGATCTTTTGTTCTAACATCGCATAAAATGTTTGGTATTCAGCTTTGCAGCTTGGCTTATGAAAGCAGAGGATTATTATTTAACAGTGTTCATATCACACATTGTTGTTTTTCTTCTTTTTTTTTTTTGTTGTCGTTTCATTACCGCCACGTTTCAGGCCGCCTCAGTCAAAGATTCTGCGTGAAGATCAGAATCATAACATGTATGTGGCCGGCTGCACAGAAGTCGAAGTCAAATCCACAGAAGAGGCTTTTGATGTCTTCTGGAAAGGCGAGTGAAGGTTTTCTGTATCAGTGCAGCGGTTATGTCATTTTATTCATTTTCCTTTCCTCAGAAATTGACTAGTTTGTAGCAAATATACGCATTTAAAACATCCCTGTCTGTTTCTTTTTAATATTCTAATTCTTTTTGCCAGAATGAATAGACTTTTTGATGTTTCATGTTGCAACTCTTTAGTTATTTATTTTATTTGTTTAGGACAAAAGAAGAGACGGATAGCGAATACTGAGCTCAACCGAGAGTCCAGTCGCTCCCACAGTGTGTTCACAGTGAAGCTGGCCCAGGCTCCTCTGGATGCCGATGGGGACCATATACTGCAGGTGATTGGCTGCCAAAGTTGTCCATTTTAATTTCTTATACTATATTGAGGAAGAGTTTTCCAACTGAAATAAAATGCTATTAAACAGGAGAGCAGTTGATTACCAATAATGTGCAAATGTATGCGTTTCTTACACAAACTGAGGACGGAGATGTTAATTTGAGACTGGACTTTCCTACTTTTCTTGAGCTGTAAAAAGTAGAACTTGTCTTGTCTACTTGCTGCTCAAACAGGACAAAAGCCAGGTGAATGTGAGCCAGCTGTGCCTGGTTGACCTGGCGGGCAGCGAGCGCACCAACCGGACCAGAGCGGAGGGAAGTCGCCTTCGAGAAGCAGGTCTGTTTTAAATCGTTTCAGCTCATTTCCAATCGTAAAAATACAACTCAGTTGGGCATGATGATTTTTTTAATTTTACATTTTTTTTCTTCTTTCTTGCTTTTACTTTTGTCTGTTTGAAATAAATAAATGGGGTGAAAAAACAAAACAAAATTTGTACATCTCTCCTCAAACATTTTCATGATTCAGTTAATTTCCTGTTTAATCTACAGGTAACATCAACCAGTCCTTGATGACCCTGCGGACATGCATGGAGGTCCTGCGTGAAAACCAGATGTGTGGAACTAACAGGGTTTGTATCTCAACACTGAACCGTTTCTATCTCCGTTTCTGGTTCGCTACTTTGCTCTGTAACCTCTATTGTTTCAACTTTCTTTAATTTTCTATTCACTCTCTCTCATACCCTTCATGTTTTCTTCAGATGGTGCCCTACCGAGACTCTAAAGTCACACATTTGTTTAAAAACTACTTTGACGGAGAAGGAAAAGTCAGGATGGTTGTCTGTGTTAATCCCAAAGCTGAGGATTATGAAGAAACCTTGGTAAGCGTCTCCGGTTTGTACAACTCCTGCTTAACTTTGGAGTCTTTCCTGTATTTGGCAAAAATGTTAGCTGCTTAGGTAGCATACACAAGTTATTTTTTAAAACTGTTACAGTTGAAACGTTTTTGGATTTAATTTAGCCTCCATTTGCAACCTAGCAGTTTAGTTTCATTTAAGTGTTGCACTGTGTGCGCCACAGCTGGTAATGCGCTTTGCTGAGATGACCCAGGAAGTGGAGGTGGCTCGGCCGGTGGACCGTCCGATCTGTGGCCTGACACCGGGACGCAGGCAGAGGAACCAGGCTTTCAAGGATGAGCTGTCACGCCGACTGGAAGAAAGAGGGGGACCGGTTAATGGAGGTAAACCACACCTCAGATTTGTACTTCTCTGCAGATTAGAGCCTTATTGCTTAAAATCATGTGGATTGTGTCGTTTTAGGCTGGCTTACACTTTATAAAATAAACAGCAAAACCAAAACTCTTTCTCATGGTTTAATGTTCTCTCCTGTAAAGATCCAGTTCAGCTGAATCAGCTCATTGAAAGCCTCCCACCTCTGCCTCCCTGCGAGCTCTCGGATCCCTCTGATGATCAGACGTTGCCCCGTCTGATGGAGGTTCTGGAAAGACGGTACCGTATCCGTCAGAAGATGACTGAACAGTTCAATCAGACTGGTAGGATTTGTACTTTGTTAACCTACAGATTGTCATACGAGTGTTTTCGGCCATAAATGACTTTAAAAAAAAATCTAAGCAGGTAATGTTGAGATAAATTATGTGAATCTTTTTTATTTTTCAGCAAATAATATGAAGTTTGCGCTCCAGCAGTTTGAGAGTCAGTTCAGTTCCAAGGAGAACGTACTGCATGATCAGCGAAGCAAACTGGGGGAGAAAGACAAAGTCATCGCAAACCAGAGGACGGAGATTGAACGACTGGAAAAAAAATCCAAGACTTTAGAATACAAGGTGTTGATCTTTCTACATTTTGTTGAAGTAATTCGACGTTTGTAAGTCGACTTTGTCCTCACTCCCGAGCCTCCTCTGCAGATTGACATCCTGCAGAAAACGACAGAGATGTACGAGCAGGACAAACGCTCTCTTCAGCAGGAGCTGGAGAGCAGAGAGCAGAGGCTGCAGAAGGAGTTGGCCGAGAGGAGGCGCATGGAGCAGCGGATGCAGGGCGTGGTGACGGACACCAAGCTCAAATGGGAGAGGGAGTGTGTAAGTAGAACAACATGGATACAGCAACATACACTGGACTTCTAACAGGGCTAACAATGCTGACTTAATATGACTTATGAGTACATCTGCCAAACTATTGACAGTTTTTTTTATTTATTTATTTTTTTGTTTAAAAAAAAATCTTTATAAACAGACATGCCTGGATAAATTTTTGATTTTTAAGATATAAAGTAAAACTCCTAGTACAAGAATAGGATAACAGTTTTTCTTTTGTTTTTTTTTTTTTGCAGTCGCATCATGTCCAGTTTTTATAAAGCTTTTGGTGTTTAATCTCACTGTTGAGATTGGCAAGCAGGCATTTTGTGATTTATGAAGACTGACACACATCTGCCTTTGTTAATTGTATGTTCTTGTTTTTTTTGTGTTTTTTTTCCCATTTTGAAAAGTCTAAAAATGTAGAAGTTCCCAGATGTTACTAGTTCACTTAAAAAAAATAAAATAAAATAAAAAATACTTAAATTAATTTTATAGGACCAGGGGATTTATTTCCACTGAATGAGGGGAAACTTTAATTAAAGGTTATGCTTTTCTAAATTTTCATTGAGAGATTGCCGTTGCTATAGCAATGCTATCTAAAGTAAAGGACACTGTAAAACAGAGGGTCAAGCTTGTGTTAGAAACTGAGAACTGCAGTGTTTTCAACAACTGTGACGTTTTATTTGTCCACAGTGTGGACATTTGGAGAAAAGTGCATACTCTGTTTAACAAGTTAAAAAAAATGAGAAACTGTTAAAAACAGTAGACGTCTGGTTGAAACGTTTTAAAGGGCACATTTTACCAATTATTTCAGTACCACTACATTTTTTTTTTAAGTCGATGACCATAAAAATAGCAATCTGTCTTTAGCGATACTTGCGACCATTAGATACTCAACATAAGTAGATGGCAAGAAACAAAAATTGATGTTTTTGCAGGTATTAAAGCACATCCCTGACCTGCATCTGAGTTTTGCTTTGGTTTTTTTTTTTTGTTTTTTTACTTAATCTGTCTTTAGACTGACAGCTGTGAAATTTCTTAATTTTGATAAGTTTAATTGCTGATTAAATCCAGTTCAGTAGAAAGTGTGCCAGTGTGGATTTCAGCCTATCGATTGACTCGTCTCTACTTACGATGTTGGGCGATTTGGGTGTAATTTCCTCATCAGTGTTGAATCAACGAACATACAGCACATACGGTTATCGATTCACTCTGACTTGCCGCCAATCTAAAGTTTAATGGTTGGACAGGTATGAAATGTAGTCTGAGTATGCTGAAAACTCGTTATCGTTTCCCGATTTGTATTATCATTATTTCTTTCTTTTTAGGAGAGGCGAGTGAACGCCAAGCAGCTGGAGCTGCAGAACAAGTTGTGGGTGAAGGACGAGAAGCTGAAGCAGTTAAAAGCCATCGTGACGGAGAACGGCGGTGCTAGCGGTGGTCCCGCGGAGCCGCCGAGGAAGCCTGAGAGACCCTCCAGGGAGAGGGACAGAAACGTTGCTCAGAAACGCTCAGCTTCTCCTACGCCTCTCTCTGTAAGTCCGTTACTTCACACTGCAGCCCGTTCCACCAGCGGGACTCCACTAATCTCTATTAACTCGACACAATGTGGAGATTTTGCATGCCACTAATAATTATTGTGATCCAGTTAACTGGGATACGCTGCTGTCCACACCAGCTGTTTCTGTTGTGTGTGTGTGTGTGTTTTGTCGTTTGTGTATTTCTGCTTTCCTTTAATTCATAACACTCACCACACCTTGCCTTATTTGCAGGATTTAGGCCAAACGCCTCTCAGCCAAAATCGAGCCAGTGTTAGGAGAATTCAGGACCCTGTCCCCACCTCCGCTTCCTCTTCCTCCTCATCCTCTTCCTCCTCATCCTCATCCTCCTCATCCTTTCCCTCGGTCGCCTCCTGCATTTCAGATTGGGAGCAGAGGTTCCCTTTAGACTCAGGCAGCCAGTCTAGACAACCAGGAACGCCCCAGTTTGGCAGCAGGACTCCCACCCCATGCCACGGCGCCAGCAGCGTGGGTCGCAGGAGAGGCCAACGCTGGGCCCCAGAGACTGAGGCCCCTCATGCAGCGTCTGTCTATGAGCTAAACAAAGAGGCAGGCACAAGGGTTAGTGTGTTAGTAGCCGTCCTAAAAAAAACCGTGTTCAACTCTTCGCTTCAAGCCTGTAGCGTTGGCTTAGTCTTGGTGCAGAGCAGCTACTGTGGAGTGTGCTTGTTTAGTAGAAACATTGGCGTAGATTAGAGTTCCTGCTTTCTGCTCTTAGAGGAGTAGATCTTTGAAGCTTTCGTTTGCGTCGTCTTTCCCTTTACGACCGCTAGCTAACTTTGCTGTTCCTGCATGCTGCATCCCAGAGTAGTTTCCTTTTTAATGTTGCACTGTTGACTTGAAGATGTGTATTTAGTAAAATAAGCATCTTTCTGGTAAGTAGCAATAGCAGCATCACCAGAGCTTCTTGTAAGCGTACTACATACATCATCATCATCATCATTTTTGTAAAATGGATAATTCAAAAAAAATGGGGTATAGATGACGACTTCTATAGCTTCAGCTTTAACTCTATTAAGGAATTTGGAAAAATGGAGGTTTTGGGTGGAAGCTGAAAGATACAGTTTTGGATGTTATATTCCAGGTGTCATGAATTCACTCTTGGCATGCAAATAATTAGTACTGGTATGTTGGATTGGGTGACTTTTAGTGTTGTGCAGCTCTTGTGTGACGTAGTGATCATATCTAGAAGCTCCACCATCAACACTGCGAACCAGAGATTTTGTCAAGGTTGAATTTTGAGTAAAATAACAATTACAGCCCTGGGAAATTAGTCACTTATAGATTTACTTATTTTTTTTGTCACATTTGTTCTTTATCATCAAACACATTTTAAAACAATAACTTGGCTATATAGAAAATTTAGTTTTTAAATCAAAATCTCATTTGTTAAGCAGGACAAAACCTATCCAGACCAGCCTGTTTCCTCAATACAACATTTGCAAGAGTTGGCAGTGACTCTTTGCAGAATCGTTTTTAATTCGTTCAGATTTGAATAGCCTGCTTAAGGTAATTTCCACAGCATTTGAAAAAGGATTTAAGGGCAGTCTTTGACTAGGCCACTCCAAACCCCTTCCTGTTTTTTTTCCCCTTTGAGCCTTTCAGAAGTGGACGGTGTCTTATGTGCTCAGTTTCACACCAGTTGTAATCTGACACACACTTTTCAGAAAGTTCCACTGTTGTCTCTTCAGTGCACAGAATAATTGTTGAAAACTTTCTTTCCGCCACATCATGAATCTATTGTAACGCCTACAAAATTCTGTGCCATTTGCTCTTGGATTAGATAATTCTGGCTTGTTGCTTTGCATGCTAACCATCCTTTAGTTCAGTGATCTTTGCACGCTGAATCTCACTCTTGGGAAATGTCCTGTGATTAGAGGAAAGTATTGCTGACTCGTCTTTTCTGGAAATGCAATTGGAATGATTTTCACACAAATGCAAAATACATTTATAAACAAATCCATCTATTGACACCTTATTCTATTTCCAGCAATACTGTTCTTTTCACAAGAAGCTAACCCTCTTTAATGATCAAGCTTCCCTCCTGACCACTGCACGCCTTTTTAAAAACGGACCACATGTAAATAACCGATTTTTGTTTCTCACTTTGGGATCACCAGACGGTTCCTCCGGTTCATCCAATGCACAGGCGCTCACACTCTGCGGGTGGGGAGAAATGGGTAGACCACAAACCGGCCTCTAATTTGGATCTAGACACTGTAATGCAGCCAATCATACCCAATGCGATCAAGGTGTCGACCCCGAACGAGAAAGCTCTGTCTAAATGCCACAGATATGTGCTTAGACACCAAGAGCTTGCCTCTGACGGGGAGATCGAGACCAAATTGATAAAGGTAAAACTACTTGATTTGCTTAACTTGACATTTTTGTGCATGGATTTGACAATTCAGCCTATTCACATCTGGTGAAACCTTCCTTATCGGGGTCTTGATTTGATTAATAATCAGCCTGTCTTACCTTTTTTTGTCCCCCCGACAGACTGGCACTCATATTGATTTTTTTATTTTACTCCAACAGGGCAATGTTTTTAAGACCAGAGGTGGAGGACAAGCAGTGGAGTTCACTGATATTGAGACTCTAAAGCAAGAAGACCCAACAGCACCAAGGTAAAGGTCTTTGAACGAATCCCACAGATTAGTGTTGCGCTACACCGTGTCTGTTTTAATGGCTGCCGATCATCAAATTCTTACCATGTCGATGTGGGACATGAAGACAAGTTCAACATCCATCTAATTGTTCCAGTCTTTTTAAAGAATTTATTTGAAAACTGTTGAGTTTTGCTTTGTCCAAGTTACTAATAGAGGCACTTTGTGTTTTGTTTGGCTTTAGTCGCAAAAGGCGATCCGGCTCTGGAGAGGGACCGGCTCAAACAGACGACATTGAAAACAGGGTGAGCTCAAATAAATGCTTGAGCTTACTGATATATGTGTTATAAATATCTTGTATATAATGCTGTTCTATGCATATTGTTATTAGAATAACTTTTTTCCCCCCCCTGTTAAAGCCTCCAGTGGCAAACATCAGTTCAAGCCATGGGTATCAAAAGTAAGCAAAACAATACGTCGACTGTATGTCTAGTTTATCAAAATCAGTTTTATTAATGTTTGTTTTTCTTCTAGACGGAGAAGACCTTAAAGTGCTGCAAAGATTTTTTTTTTTTCTTTCTCTTCCCTAAACACTCCGTTGCCTGTCAAATCAGTAAAGAGGGAACTATGCATCTGACAGTTGTAGGACTTTTCTATTTCTGATTATATTAAACTTTACTATGGTGCAATTATAATTTAATCATCGCTTAATGGTATATAAAGTGTTTTAGTCATTTGTTGGCTGTCTCCTACAAATAAGTGCTTCTTTTATTGCCTTTTTAATGCTGGAATCCATTCTGAGAGGTGGTTAATGAGCACATACGTGCTGACTGATAGTACCTCGTGTCTTTTGTCTGCTTTATGCTGCCACCCAAAGTATCTCTTGTGAATTTTTTTTTTTTTTTTTGTCTTTGCTTATTTTTTTCCTCACGTCTTTTGATGTATTAAATGTCGAGGTGTTAATGTGCACATCTGATCGCAAAAAAAAAAAACTATTTTTAGGATTTTCAGCGCTTGGACCTGCAGATGTAAAAAATGCTGTGCTGTCACGCAGTGCAGCTGACCCCCTGTAAATAACCTTTTTATCTTTTCTAAACAAGTGTAGCACACTAGGATTTTTGGTGGCATTAAATTTATTTGGACACCATGTTGTAATTACTATTTTGTGCACAAGGAGTGACTTTTGTGTTTGTTTTATTTTCTGACCTGGAACCATCCCGAGCTCGGTTGGCGTGGTTTTAACCTCGTTTGGAATGGTTTCAGGTCTGGAAGTAAAGTTGAGTAAAGCTCCATCACATCTATACATGCAGATGTATTGGAAATGGTGCAAAATTAATTACAAATAATAATAAAGTGTTTTCAAATTTATTGTGAAAGGTGAATATATATATATTTTTAAATAGCACTAATCTTGATCTTCAGAATAAAACATGACTTCTTTACAAGATGTTTTGACATTAAACTCATCCACGAGCCTCAGTGCAAAACATTATCAACATTTCAGTGTGAGAACTTCTTCCCGCTTTAACTAATCTTACACCCTCTTCAGTGGTAGTTTCCCACTTTCTTTCATGACTTTCTGGGTTTGGTTTTCATTCTAAACCACGTTCAGATTTTCTGAAGACTTCCCTACTTCCAGCTTGAACAGAATATACAGCCTTAATCTTTAAACCAGGCTCACCTGTCTGAAACTTTTGTTTTGTTCCTCAGAATGAATGAGCTCACTGAAGTCCACACTGCCACTTTGCGCCTCTTATAGTTGATTCATTTACACAGAATCAGCTGCATGTCTGTTGATTTTCTATTACTCCACTAGTTGTAAATTATTTTCTCTGTAGAAATGAATTTCTCCCAAAAACGGTGCTTGATCTGGTTTGTGCAATTTTAAATGCGTATCAGTTTCTTCATGTCAAAGTGAAGATTTTCATTATTGAAGTATCTAAAATCAGAGCCTTCTGCATTCGTTGACAAAGAGCAAAGAGCTTCTTCCTTAAGAGCAACAGTCTTAAGGAAGAAGCCATTTTTCTTTTAGTGCTGAACTTGATAAAGATTCTCTTTCTTGTATGGTGTGTCTTCTTGTCTTTGACATTTTGATGAGTGAATAACAGAAATATACATTTATCAGTATGTGTATACTGATAAATGTATAAATACACATTTATACTAGTGAAAACGAGACATGGATAACTAATTTCTACACAAGGTAAAGTGTGTCTTAAACTACTTGCATTTGTTTATCGCTTTTTTTGAGTTGCTGATAATTGTAGTCACGGAGGTTTTTCTTTGATCTCAGTAAATGCATGCTGAGGTTCAAGTTTACAGGGCAGCTTTTTCTCAAAATGTTCAATCTTATCCAACTAAAAAAAATTATATATAGATATAGATATATATATATTATATAAATTCACCAGGGAATAGAATAAGTGTAGAGGCTAGGTTTTTTTTTTTTTTTTTTTCATTATTTGAGGTCTGAAAGCACTGCATCTTTTTCGCTATTTTGACCATTTCTCAGTTTTCCACAAGTAAATACAAAAGTCTTGCTTGGGATTTCAGACATGTCAGTAGCTAATAGAATAACAGAACAAAGTCTGCTCTACTCAAAACATATAAAAAGTAAAATCAAAGAAACTGATCATTTTAAGTAGTCTCTCTCTCTCTTTTTTTTTTTCAAGAGCTGTGTATCAGTAAAACATACCCAAGAAAAAGTGATCAAAGAAAATATGCATCATCATCCTGAAAAGGATTAACTGGTTCATTCACCAGTAGAAGCAGACAAAGTAGAGGTCAAACTCATTTCCTTCTAAGCTTTTGAGCCGAGGGCCCCTTTCAGGTTCAGTGCACAGTTTGCTTTGCTGACAAGTGCACACTTGTTTATGCAGCTTATGCGTGTTTTTGTCCGTCAGCAGGGAAGAAAGGTCAGACAGAATCACATGATGAGGTGGAGGTGTAAACACGGCCTTACTGCTGCTTAGAATAATGTTGACTTGCTCCGCTTCTGCTCTGTGTCGGATTGCAGGAACTGGTGGATTTAATTGTCTGTAAGCCTCTGAACAGCAGATGGCGCTACATACCTGCAAAACCCCACCGCCCCCAAAAACTCTTCTTTTGTACATGACTATCTGCTTCTTTTTCTTCACTGTAATTCTTCTAACCTGTGAAACATTTAGCCTCGCCTTACTGTAGGCCTGAGCTGAGGCAATAGTGCATTTCCTGCCCGTCTATTAATTTGCAGTCGTTTCTTCCTCCTGCCGTGTCTGATATCATTTCACAGTGAATGCCTGGACAACTTGGCTGATGAGGTCACTGAGTTGGCATGCTACACTTCTCCTTGGGAAATGAGTTGTCATCTACGTGTCCCGAAGTCTGAAATCGCAGCCATTTCACTTCACAGCAAATGAAGCTGAAAAGTATGAGCTCTAATGTGCACTTTGCAAATTGACAACAGAAGGCATTTCTACCGCTGGAATTTGTAGAACTGGTTTTTTTGTTTAGTTTTTTCCCCCCCCAATCATTTAGTTTCATTTTGTATGGACTCACTATCATTTTTCTATTACAAATGTTGGGTTCTTTTTTTTTTTCACTGCCATTGAATCTTGCCGTTACTCGTATGAGACACGACATAGTTCACCGGTGTACAAAATGTGAAACCTGAGACAATGAAAGCATTGAAACTAAAGCATATTTTCCCAAACTGCTCTGTCCTCACTTGCCGCAGCGGTGATTTGGGTTCTGTTTTGTGGGCCGTCCACTTTGCAGAGCGGTTGGAATTGGCCTGAATGTGGGGAAACGGCTATCGGCAAGCCTCAGCCTTCTCAAAATATTGACGTTTCCTCCCCTGCCTGTGTAACTAGTCAGCCTTTAAGCATTGTCAGGGTAAATACTTCACGACAGCACGCAACACTAAATGGCTTTTCTGGCTCAAACACTTGCTAATGGCTTTGTAAACACAGCTCCTCTTACACATTGTGGACTCATTGTGTTTGCTTTGGTAGGTTGTAACACAATGGTCACCTATCTTGGGCACAGCTGTGAGAAGAAAGCACCGGATTTCATGTCTGCAGCTCGGGTAATTTTATTTCCACTGTAGAGCTTATGTTCCTGGTCCGAAGTTTACACACTGTCCTCATGGGCATGAAATGACAACGGACGTTTTCATATACATTTTTTAACATTATTATTCCTTTTTCAGGGATTGCTAAAAGAATGGGTGCACAAATTTGGATTTCCTCCAATAAGGAATGTGTTAAAATTATAAGTCTACCTGCATTAATAAATGCATAAATTTGTTTAGCATGTTTACATCTTGACTCTAGCATTTTGAGAACTGCTTGAAATGATGTTCCTGGAATATACATTTCCTTCGAACTGGCTCCAGGAGACTTTCACAACTTTTATAAAGCCTTGAAGTGCTCTCAAAAAAATATGCCGGATGAGAAAAGCTACCAGATCCAGTCAGACATGGCATGACGGAGAAAGTAAATGGAGGTAAAAACTCATCCAAGTACCTTCAGCACCACGCTAGCAAACATCTTAAGTAATTTCATGTTAAAATTACCCGCTTATGTCCAAAGTACTTTTTAAAAATTCGTTGCCAGTGAGTAAAGCTGTTAGACCAGCTTATGTTTCCATAGCCACTGACTTTCAACCCAAACATTTGCTTAGCTGTTCTGTGAATCACTGAACTAATATTTAGTTGTATAACTTGTGAGAACTGCTTTGCCTTTGTTTAGCAGGATGTCAGCCAACGTCACTCACCTGAAGGAAGGTGTTCCAGGTTTTAGGAATGGAACTACATTCCAATATTCCTTTGGAAATTTTACATAAATGATCAGAATTCAAAGTCAGTGTTACTTTCGCTTTGTCAAAACAAGCAGAAAGATGACTGTACAGTTGGTACAGTCCAAGTGTACTTGGTAATTTATCTGTCCAAATCACTATTTAATCATCAAAAGGGCAAAAACACATTTCATCTCAGCTTTATCAGGTAACCATGACCAAAACAAACAGCAGTTACGCCAATCCGTGGTGAACATCTGTTAAAATTAGTCAAATTTTCTGTTTTCACTCTTTGAATGTGATAAACTATGGTCAACACAGACTTGATGGATTCATGAAAATAAAATAGACCTGCAGATTAGACACTTGACCCCGTTTGAGCATGGTGATGTACACTGATTCAGCGTCTCAGCAACACACAAGATGCTTTCTACAAACCAAACCCAACGTTGTTGGAATCCCAGAACATTTAAGTTCATTAACACTCAATTCTCTAGCTGTGGATGATACCATACAATAAAATCTCTACTAGTGACAATACATTAGTTGATAGGTTCATTTTATATTTACTATCTTAAATAGGAATTGGTTGTTGATTAAATGATTGATTAAATAAACTTCTTAGAGCCATAGGGTTTGAAGCTTTATCCTTACCTTACAGTAGAATGTTCTACTACAATAGCCTTGTTAACTTAAATTTTTATTTTAAGTTAACAAGGCTATATATGATAATAATTATATATTTATGTGGAAACATTTTTGTTAGATAACTATGAATTAAATCCTAAAACATCTTGCTATAACGCCGAGTTCCCTAATTAACATTTCGTCCTCACCTGCGTCAACCTCGATGGCAAACATGGAGAATTTGTTACTCCACTTTAAATTTAAAGTCACTCCGGACGACTTTTTAAGGTAAGTAATATGGGAAGCTTTATAAAGTAAGGTTTATTTTTCTCTTCGAATAAATAAAGTTGTCAAAGATTAATGTTTATTATAATTAGCCAGTATCCATAATGAGTATATTTCGTTTTATGTATGACTAAGTTTGTTCTTGAAATATGTCCATTGTTTTTCGCAGTTTCAGCAGGACATTATTAACTTTATTAATAATATCCAAGGAAGGACTGATGAAATTTTAAATAGAGCGTCATTGAAACTGGGGCGGAGTCAAAAAAAATCTACATTTGCGCAGCTGAAGTCGCTGTTCGTTAAACAGATTTTTATAGATAGCATTTTTATGTTATCCAAAGACATGTGCACCACGAACAAAGTTGCACAAAAGCATAAACATGTCGGAGCTCCAAAAAAAAAAAAAAAAAGACTTTTTGACTGCGTGAAATCCATTTTAGCTCTGTATGATTAATTTCCCCCTTAACACCTAAACTTTTAAGAATAATGTCGGGGATTCAGTGGGCCCCCTAGCCCGGAACTGTGACTCAAACTAACCAAGTTTTAGTCCTCAGTTTTGGGGGACCTGTCCTGTATGTTATAGATATTTCTCTATATCAGCTCAACCGATGTAAATGATTGCGTTGCCTCACTAAGCATGCCTCCAATTACTGCAGAAGCCTGTTAATCACCCATTCATTTAAGCCAGGTGTGCAGCAGCAGGGTAACTCCTAAAACATGCAGGACGGTGGGCTCTGCGTTTAAAGATAACTGTGGACAGTAAGATTGGCTCAGAGTAAAACTGGAGTGTCCAAGTCCAGATTTAAGCGCTGGTATCCTTCGACTTTTAAATGGAAATCTTCTCCAACACACCTGAATCAAAAGGCTGAATCCCCTCATCAGCATGTAATTCAGTGCTAATGAGCCATTCATTTGATTCAGGCGCGTTGACAAAGAGGTGTATCTAAAAATTACAGGATATTGATTTGAGTTTATTAGGAAAATGCATTCAGTGTTACAAAATAACTATTGTCCAGTACATAAACAGGAGTTAATTTGCAGGTCCAGTCCCTGTTAGGCTTATTCATAGGATTTTCTGTGAGTTTGAGAAAAAGCTTGAATCTCACTCCAGAAGTCTAGGCGTTATAGTAAGAGATGAATTTGACATCTGTACACCTTTTATCTGCATTGTTCACTTGACATGACTGTATGTAATTGCAGGGTATGTGAATCGTGTGTCTAAACACTGTGCCACAAATGGCAATGGACCGACGGATCCATCATCTTCGTACCAAGAGGTAATGCACAAGCCAGATTTCACAGTTCAAATTTTGCTCTCCATTTTTATGTTTGAATGGAAACTGAAATTAAACCTTCAGTGTGTTGTAGATTAGGACAAATCTAATGGGTTTTAGATGCATCTAAAACATGCATCTAAAGGTCATTGTGTCTCTGTGACCTCTTCTTTCTGTCTCTGGCTTCAGGCAGAAGCTCAGGTTCTGGAAAGGTTGATTTAATGGCAAGTATATTGGTGTAAGGTCTTGGTCTCTCCAAATGTGAGACTCCAAACCGTTTCTGCAATATGGTTTAAATCTCTAATCTCATTCTTTCTGTTGTCTGCCATTATAACAGCAATCACTGATTCCCACCAACACACAGGATAAGTGATAAATGTGAAACATGGCCCAACTAGAATAGACCCATCATGACTGACGGTTGCAGGAATGATTTACAGCAGGTCTCCTCACATGGTCTCAAACCATTTGGTTGATCAAATTAAGGCATTATCTGGACATTCATTTATTAAAAAAAAAAAGAATATTAGTCTGGGCCCTCTAAATGTCAGGGCACAGGGCCAATGCTCCAGAGAGTCCTGAAGTTTGGAAATACAAACCCATCAAGTGTTGCTTTAGCACATTATCGTAGCGATAATAGAGTGATTATTTAAATGCCACTATTATTTATGTTGTATTTTTTTTTCTTCATAGGACTTGATGGTCCCTTAAATCAAAGTTTTACACATTTGTCAGAAGAGTCATCAAACTCAGTTCGGTGTTGGTGAACTGACACCGTTAAGTTGTCTTTTGCAACTTAACCATCAGTACAGATTGTTTTATTATGATGAATGTGTGGATTTGCAGCGATGGTTACTGGCATCCAGCTGCATTTCAGTAATCATTGAGAAAGTTACTATGGTTGATTTGTGTGTTCAAATGGTTTTATATCACTATGGGAAAACAGAATAAATCCATTTGGGCTCATGCTGAGAATGCACAGCATGCTGGGGACAGTGGTGAGATAAGGCTTTATGAGGCCTGTGAAAGTCCCACAATGTCTTGTTTTCACAGTTTAAAAGCTAAAGGCAGGGTCTGTGTGCTGGGTAAAGCTATAACATCCTCCACAGGTGATGGCCACTGGTAAGCCTGTTTACCCACTTTGCCTGTTGATCTTGCTAAAAGCCTCTCACACCACCTCTAATACACACACAAAGCAGAGTGTGTGTACCAAGTTAAAACAAACACATTAATAACAACTGTAATGCCATTCTTTGTCGAGTGCTTTTACAGGTTCAACATTGACCTTAGTGTTTAATCTACCTGCACAAACGACAGTCACTTGATATGCAAACAAATCTTTAGTCACTGTCAGCCGATTCCCATGTTCCTTTGAGAACGAATAAGGGACGAGGCAAAGATTGTTCCCCCCTCAGTTAATTTAAATGTTTAACCAGCTTTTTTTTTTTTTTTCTTTTTTGTGAATTAAAAACTTTTCGGTAATCAAAATATTATCCCACTGTAAAGGTTGTGTATAAGCCATCTGGTGTTTAGGTCTAAATTTTGACCGTATCTCACA
Organism: Poecilia formosa; assembly: GCF_000485575.1. Classification (NCBI taxonomy): domain Eukaryota; kingdom Metazoa; phylum Chordata; class Actinopteri; order Cyprinodontiformes; family Poeciliidae; genus Poecilia; species Poecilia formosa. The sequence goes on along the minus strand of NW_006800092.1, from coordinate 1,250,931 downwards.
TTTTCTGATTGAAAGGCACAAGTAAATTTACATTCAGTAAATTGACAAATGTATTTTTATGTAATATTTGCTTATATTTTAAAGCATTTCTTGTATGCATCAACTAAAATATATCATAAAAATTGTCTAAAATGACAAAAGGTAAACCTTAAGGCATTCTTGTGCACATCTTTATTATCACTTATACTGAAATAATTTAAATGAGAAGCTCCACATTTACAGAGCCAGTATGACAACCTTTATTAAAAGTTTGTGTAAACTTCTAAACTTCTGCCACAAGGTGTCACTCTACTCCACTGATTGTTTGTGTTCACCTTACCTCCTGTTCCCTCTCCAATAGGAAACAGATGGAAGACCTTTGCTTCAGGCTACTGTCAAATGCAAATATATATATATTAAACCTTCTCATTATACCGACTGCGAGCTCTGCTCCTGCCCCTGTGTGCCACTTGGAGCTCACTGTACTTGTTTCCAGTGTGGACGTTTTGTCTCGTTTTGCTTATTGCAGGATATCTATTATTTCTGATGGAAAATAAGAAAATAGACATTGATTGTTATGCATTAAGCCTCAGCATTAAAATATTGTTAATCATCTTTGAGCTAGTATGTTTGTAGTAATGTTTAGAAAAGCAAAAATAAAGTGGAAATACTGAACCAATGTTGCTAATAGCTGAGGAAATCAAGGGGCATTCGCAAAAAAAAACAAAAACAAAAAAAAAGTAGTTTATCTGGAAATAAAGTTTCAATATCTGTGACTGAAAATGTAATTTTATGAGATGAGAAGTTTTTACCAATCTTCAGTATATTAACTTGACCTTCCTGTATGTGTTTTAAAGCTGAACTTTGCACTTATTTGTTAGCGAGTCTTTTTAGTATGACTCTTGGTTTTGTCCTCTTCAGACATCACTCTGCACCAGCACCTGATGGTGCACCTGGTGTGGAAATGTGATTTTACTTGTTGCTTACCTGAAAAGTTGCATTTTGTATCAATATTGTTAACAGCTGTTATCTCTGAAGAATTTAAATTACTGAGTTACAACAACATTTAATTCCCCTTTGGGATTAATAAAGTATTTTTGAATTAAAATGAATTTGTGCTTTGCAGTAAAAAATGCACATTTAATAATTTCTTTGTTTGCCTTTAAACTAGAACTTCTTTTTTCAACTTTTAAACATTAAGCATTTTGAAATTTCTTTTCATCCAAATGGGATTCAGAAATATAAATGCAATTAATGCATCTTTATATTTTTTATTTTCTATTTAAGAAAGCTTAATTCAATTTTATGGTAAATTGCCTGTACTTGTTTGGCGGTTTATCAAGTTCAGAGTACACCAAAGCGCTACATTGAGACATTCACATGCTTGTAGAAAGTAATGTCAATATTACTTTGTCAAACTTAGTCTTTTATTGTGTAAAGTTCACTTTTCTTCTTTTTAAAACACAAAAAATTAGAAGAAATCATAAAAAAAGAAGAAATCATCTTTGAATGTCTTATAATGAGTTGATAGAATAAGTTTCTTCGTATATACAAATGAAACACATTTCATTTACGTGTTTACTGACAGCGTTTACACTTTAACACAATCTGTTCACCTTTGTGCCTTTTTTCACAACTACTATAGCCACCAAATCTTTCTCTCATTACTGGTCTCCATCATAGACAAGTCTCTAGATCTGTTTGAGTCCCCAGTCTGGGGAGCTAAACACTTCCAATCGAATATAAATGACATCATTACGTAATATTCAATCTGTTGCTGCAGCAATATCCTACTCCACAGATAGCCGCCCTCACCTCCCTCCCCGTATGCTCCTGAGTCGCTGGTCTCCTGTTCTTTTTCATGGAGAATATTAAGGAGTTATTAAATTAATCTGTGCTCGCTGGTGCATGTTATTGAAGTGCAGAGATTTGTAGGGTGAATGAAGCCGTTAGGCTGCACCCTAAGCTGATTTATTAAGGGTGCTGGGGAATCACCAAATAGACCAGATAACCTGTTTTATTTTGCATAAGTGAACACTTTTCCTCAAATCCGCTTATGGCCTCTCTTCCTCCTATAAATAAGAGGTGGAGCCGTCTTCTCGTATTGAAGTGCAGCTTTTCTTGTATTTTGCTGTAAATTGCTGCTTCGCAATGTCGTCAAACATTTTTCTTTGTATATTCTGTGCTATAATAATAATAATAATAATAATAAGGAAAAGGGTCAATTTCACACACTACTTGTTCAAAACTAGATGAATCAGTTTTTCAGTTCTAAAGATGAGTTTCTGGAGAACTTGTAGATTTTATTTGGTCATTTAATTAAAATCTTGTGTTGGATCAAATATTTTTGTACATGCTAACTAAATTTAAATTGACAGCTTACATACTTTGCCACAGATGCTGTTGCTCTCATGATTTCGACTTGACTTGGTGCTTATTTACAGGATAATAGTCAAAATACTGTTGAAGGATAGAGTTGTCTAACATGAGCATATGCCTTGTCTCGGCAGATGTTTCTGTGTGTGTGCGTGTGTGTGTGTGTGCGTGTGTGTGTGTGTGTGTGTGTGTTTGTGCCCTGATAGAATCACCAGATTTAACACCCACTGATTCCAGCCCAGATTCCTAACCTCATTTATCAGAGTGTGTGCCAGCAGTAATCCAGCATGAGATTTTTGGGCTCCTTTGGGTCAACAGTTTAGCTGTTGCTGTTCCCCCAGCCTAGAGTCATGGTCTGCTTTCAATTATTTCAGCAAAATTGCTTTACCGGGTCCATGCATGATTAAATATTCATTATGTTAAACTGAGCACTTTCTTTGTATATAAATCCATATTAGATTTGGCTGGCAGGCTGCCTGAAACCTCATGAGAGGCATTTCAGTTGGGGAAGAAAAAAAGCCTTGAAACTACTTAGCGCATATTTTCTTCTGGGTTTGTTTGTGATATTGTAAATGATGGCTTGTTAATGATATTTAGCTACCTTTTTGTCCCTTAAGCCAGTAGTTTGTTGCCCTTTTCACCTTTGCACAAGGGGGAAATGTTGTTGCCCTCAAATCTGCATGGGAAAAATAAACACATTCTCGGTTGGTTTGGAAGAAGTGGACCCATGCTGACCGTTCCAAAAATCTTGGAGTGTGTCTAAAGAGAAGCTGTTAGTTTGTGTCTCTGCTTGCAGCATAGCTAAATGTCTTCAGGTTTTTGTTGTTGCAGTGTAAATGTACACACATTAGGAGGTAGGGGGTGAACAGGGAAGTTATTTCATTTCAGATATGACGAGCTTCCCTGAAAATATTTTTATAATCTTTTTCTGTCCAAGCGAAATTGGCCTTTTTGATTTCAACGCAGACCTAATGGAAAATAAATTCAGGATAATTTGAAATTCTTTCGTGGTTTTGCCATGATTACCTAGAGCAACCCATGTTTATTTTTTTCCTCTGAGGGATGGAAAACCAGACCTTGGTTTTGTTGACCCAGAGGGTATTTGTCTTCTATTACAGATACCATGAAGAGGCCCTTAAAGCAAATCACCAGATACATGTGAGCCAGAAGCAGCTGTGCACACTTGTTTTATTAGGAAGCAGCTGAAGAACACACGTAATTCTTAAACGAATTAGACAGGCCACAAGACAGAAAGCCAGGCATTTCTGTGAAGTGAAATGGAGAGAAACCCCCAAAAGCATACGCTTTATTAAGTATCCAGGTTTCCTGCTCATAAAGGGGTAGAAGTGGCGATCATACAGGTTGGTCTAAAACTCTAAAACCTGCAAGGCACCGAATCCCTGAAACAAAAACAAAAAGTACACTACCAGTCAAGATGGCCTAACGCAGTGCTCTATATGTGTTAGCTATCTTATTTATTGAAACACTTTTTTACTGAATGGCAAAGAACTAGTGAAGGAAACTCACAGATTATTTTTTTATTGTTGCACCTTTGCTAATGTGAATATTTGTAAATATTTCAGTGCATTCAGAGTAACATAAGGCAAACAAGATTAAGAGTTAGCATGTGTCAGTTCAAGCAATTCTACCTTTTTGCTTTATGTTTAGCCAACATTTTGACAAGTTCTTCCTTTATGTGCAAACTCTAGATTCAGCTCTTACAGCTAAAAACTACATTAAAAAAAACTTGTATTGTTCCGTACTAACAAATTACCATATTAATTTTTGTTCACTTCTCTTTTAGCTTTCCACAGAGCAGAGCAAATGACCAGATTTGATCTAGGGATACTTTGGTAACTCCTAATTACACCATTTAAGTTTGTCTGAAAAGTTGCCACTTTTCCAGCATCTGGCCACTTCTAAAAATGTTGTCAAATGATGCCAAAGTGAGCAACAGTCATTTCAAGTTCCTGGTGTGATGAATCTGTCTACTGTAGTGTAAAGTGTTTTGATGTATGACTCTTACTCTCATTTGAACACCTTGGCTATTAAAATTTGAACGGTAAAGTTATTCAACTACATGTGAAGAAAAGGGCACAACTTTAACCTGACAAAACCTGATTAAGAAATCTGTTTTTATAACATGCAAGACTTTTAATTTATAGTTGAATATTCACTGGAACGTCTCTCTATTATGAAAAGACTTCAGAGATGGCTGGTGCTTAGGAGTTTCCTCCTCATTCCTCCAAATGTAATGATTGTCATTATGTCCAAGCAGTTCAATTTTAGTTTTGCTACATTGCACAACATGTCTATAAAAAGTTAGGTCTTTGTCCCTGAGGGCCTTTGCAAACTGTAATCTCCCATTTTATTTTGCATCTTTGTGCCTCTGTGGTGTTTCAGCCGTTGTGAATAAGGGTCACAGGTCATTGTGGATGCTGACTCCCTTACGAGCCTCGGCCATCATCTAGTAGGATTTATTTGTTTTTACATACAATCTTTTTGTTTTGTACCCCTGGCAATACCAACATTTTTGCACCATCCTTCTTTTGTTTTATTTTCTTTTTATTTCATTCCTGTTTCTGAACTTTGTTCATTGTGAAAATATCAATACCGTTCTGTTTAAGAAGCCAAAAGTTTAACTTGCACTTAGTTACTGCATAAACATTGATTATCTGTCACCTAGACACTGACTGTTTGCCGTTCAGTCTTTGTCCATTCAAACACCGTAATTGCTGTCCAAAATAAAACCCTTCTCGCAGGAAATAACTGTCAGATGGAATAAAGAGGGCAAATGAAGAACAATGGAGGAACACGGGCTTCTCCATTAGAGAATTAATCAAATCGCCACTCCAAGCTGCAGCGCAGGCTTTATTAATGGGGCTTGTACAGTCAATTATCTTAATTGTTCCATTTACAGACCCTGCATGTTTCAGGAGCAGGTGCTGGAACTTAAGGGATGAGCTCAATCACTCTCCATAATTGTAATCGTCAATAGATTCACTTATGATGTCAGGGTGTCCATAAGGATGATGAGGGTAATCGCAGGTTGTTCATGGGTGAAGACTTGGGGATAATGATGAGAAATAGATGATGATTCCCTTTGAACAGTTCTGAACTTGTGAGGAGTTGCTCTTATACTGGCAGATTGAAAATAAGCATGGTTTTAATTTGATTGTGTAAAAATATGTCTGGTCACTTTTTGTTGTTTTTGGTTACAGATTTGCCTAAAATTATTAAAGCAGGTGGTACCAGGGCTACCAGAGGAATTGGATAAAACAAGAGTGTCATCCATTCCTTTGAAAGCTATAGCAGAGAGGCTCGATCGTTGTGTTGGACACTCGAAACATATTTCGAGTGACACACCATCGATTTGCAGCATGTGGACCTGAATACAAAAAATTCTTAGTGCAAGTCAAGCCTTGGACAGTTTTCTGCTGTGGTGTCAGTTCTGTAATGAGTTGGCATAAGAGGTTGAAGTTTCTGTACCTCTGAGCCACCAAAGGAAGCTGTCAGAGGACATGTAAGAGTAAGTCAGCACAGTGGCTCATGTCTAGTAGTGATGATCTACAGAGCCAGCCAGCAGTGGGATCTTGTGCATTATCGGCCCTGTTGACAGCAGACAGCGACTTGCCTCGTGTCTGAAGAAGTAAACGCACTTTGACGGATCATAAGAAAATTGCAACATCTATATTGTTTTGGACAGACTTGTATAAGAAAAAGGGTTGACAAATATTTTAGATATAGTGTTAAATGTAAAGATGGTTAATTTCCTTCATATCCTACCTTTAGGACAAGAGTTGGATTGGTACATTGCACTGTAAAGTGCCTTAAACACAGGCGTCTCCTCATGGGTTTATTGTGTGAGGCTGAGTTTAGAAATAAATTTGCTGGAGAAAATATTAGACCTCATTTAGAAATGCCAAATAATGGTTACTACGTGTGTTGCCCACTGCTGTGGAGGACAATGCTGCATAGTGAGCTTATTTGCAACTAGCATGTTGGTTGAAAAATTTAATAACCTATTTAATTAACATCTACAGAATCCTTGGGAAATGCTGCTATAAAATGCTAACTTATGTGCATTCATTAGTAGTTTTTAACAAATTGCTAGCCATGCACAATTCTCATCTGCATTTCAAGAGCCGCTATTAACTTCAGGTCTTACCCAGATGCTCTTCTTTCTGTAAATACCTCAAACTGTCTTGTATTTGGTGGAGAATCTAATTGGACATTAGCAATCATTCTTTAAAAAAGCACAGCTCCAACTTCAGAGACAGCTAGACTACACCCTGTTTTAACACACAAGTGATGAGACAAGAAATTAGGCTATTTTTTCCTAAATTGATGGTTACTGTTTTCCCAGCCGTTGGTTTTCAGTAGCTCTTCAAAGTCATCTGGAAAACTAAACACAAAACAGGTTTCAGCTGGGGTTCGGTCCATTTCATAAATCACATTACCTCTTTGCACAGCTGAAGACGTTTTTCTAAATAAGCAATGAGCACTGAGGCAAATTTAATTCAGAGCTTCATAATTAACCTTGCCAGGAAAACTCATTTAAGAGCGTTAGATCACCAAACGAGCTCAGGTAAAGCTAAACCTGATTAAGCCGACAAAAAAAACCAAAACAAAACTTCTGTCTTTAAGGTAATTTATTGGAGCCAAAGCAGCTCTCTATTTGAGCTGCTAAATTGGAGCTCACACATCAGTGCAATTAAACTCATCAAAGGAATAGTGACTTTCTGGTTGAATTCACAATGTTAATTAGCCGGTTGGGATTTTTGAAATAAGTTATTGCTGTGTTTTATCTCGTGCTGTGGGTGAGTGATTCTCATAAAGACTAGAGTCTTTCTCTGTGTCTTCCTATCATATGCAATGTATGGGTTGAAGTTGCAAACTAATTGCAAGGAAGGGTGTAACTAATGACTTCCACAAAGCTGCAGTGGATAATGTGTTGCTGTTTAAAATGCTAATTTCTCCTTGTTTATTCAGGTTTCCAACATACCAACCTTGAACTGTTCTCAGTTTGAATACATTTTAGTTCAGTTTCATTCTTTATTCTGCTGAGGGATTATGATTGCTTTGTTTGTTATTCTATATTAGACATTATTTTCTCAACTTTTGCATTTTATGCTCCCACAAATCACTTTTCATTTCCTCCTTAAATACTTCTCTATCTCCCACAACTTGACCACATCTTCATCTTGAACTCCTCTGCCCCACTTGTAAAAAGCCTTGCTGTAGCTCTCAACATGTGGAAAATATTTTTTCATGTCACATTTGATTTAATCTCTCTGGGTGCTTTTTCAGTAGCGTGTGCATTTTTAAAATGAGAACGGTCATGATCAGGTTTCCTCCAAAACAGCTGAGGTTGTGGTGGTGGTTGCTTTAGCATTGGCCATAACCTTTAGAGCTGCCACAAGTGCCCCGCTGTAATTTATCAAGATCTAAACTTTACCCTGCGCTCCCTTGAATGTGTATCTTAGAGCGGCCACTGACATTAAAACTCAATTAGCAAGGCCACTTACTAAATAATACATTAGCAAAGTGCATTAGCTTCACATCTATTTCCCTGAGCACAGTCCTTGCTCGACCTCTCAATATGTCAAGCCCACAATTGTCTGGGAGCTAATGAAATGGGGTAATATTGGAATGGAGAGCTTTAGCAGTCAGCGTAGAGCACCATCATTTAACACTAGGATGAAAGAAACTCGGTGCAAAACAAACTTTCTGTTTTAAAAGCACTTATTCCAACCCAGGAAGATTGAATTGTTGTTGCTCTAATTATTTGATGCAGATTGATACTGTTGATTTATATTATTCATCATTGTAACAACTTTGTTTTTAGACATTTTTGAGCAGTTTTTCTTTAAAACAGCCACAGCATATTCTTCATCCCTGCATTATGACCAGGATGGAGCAAAATATATTGTTTTTGTTCCCTAAAGATAACATTGGTTGTTGATTCTGAAAATAAGTTTTTTAATGGTCTTTGTATTGCTGTCAGTTTTTATGAGCAACTCTTCAAATGGGATTTGTGCACAGTGTTAAGCACATGTGTAAATAAATACCCCTTACTGGTATAAAAGTATCTGAAAATGTATAGAAATCTCCATTTAAGTAGCTGATTTTACATTTGATTGAAGCAAACGCTTAAACCCTGGATGTTGTTTATGATTAGACTTTGAAATGCACTCTCTAATAATCCATTAGCTGAAGGGCAAGGTCCACGTCTCTGTAGATAAATTAAGTCTGCTATAGAAATTCCACATATGTAATAAATTTTGAAGAGACACTAGTGGGATGTAATGCCTCTTTATGTTTGTGTTAAGTTTAGAAAAAGTCCAGAACAAAACTAATATAATCTTATAATTTTCACCACAACTTGCCAATTTTTGAGATTCTGATTACTGAAAAAAATGTATATTGTGATGACAACTGGGATCCAAAATATTGTGCAGCTCTACTGTTAATTTTACTGAATATCTTCACATTCAGAGCTGGTTTTAAAATCATCAGTACGTGAAGCAGCATTTCTCTTGGATTTCCTCTTAATCTGTTGTCGTCATATTCTCACTTGACCATATTTGTGTCATTATGAAAGCTTATAGAAGCACTTCTAAACGTGAACACTTGTGGCATCCTCACAATGGCATATCCATAACTTTTTAATTTGACTTTACAAAATCCCATTCAGGATTGCCACTGTTTAGCAGGGCTGTGCCATCTGCCATGGCACAAACAAAAGACAAACAAATACTATAAATAGATTACAGGAGGATTTATCCTTTAGCTACACAAAAGGAAGCTTCCAGTATTTATTCAGAGGAGAGAAATGTGCTAATCTGGCTTTGTTTCACTTGGAGGCATCATTTGTCAACCCAATGCCTGTCCTTGGCTCAAAAGCACACCAACTGTTAAAAAGGCTCACTCTAATCCAGCGGGTCATCTACATTCATCCTTTCTGAACAATGTTACAGCATTAACATGTAAGATGGAGGTAGCATAATTCTCCTGCAGGAGTCCTAAATAAACCATGTCTGGCTACGGCCACGGCTAAAAACTATGAGCAATTACGAGCCGTAAACGATGAATACATTTGCAAGTAATTGTTGTCTTGCTTGTTATTCATGAACACCAGCCAGGAGATGAAAGCTTCTGCCAAAAACAATGGACGCTTGGGGTTTTAGCAGCCACAGAAAATATTGGAAGGCAATGTTGAGGGATGAACGCTAAGCCAAAGTGGGCTGGATGTTTTCCTTGTGCTTCTGGCCCAGCCTTGAGTTTCTGCAGCTGCCATTCGTGTAACTTTGCTCAGACACGGTGAATCGCTGGCTGATTTCTCAAAGGCTGCCGGGGTGATGACAATTTTGAGACTTCGGCCACACTTGTTGAGGTTCGGGGCGAATGGTCTTAAACCTTTTACTGACTGACTCATACTTTGTTTTAAGCTCACCCTGGCTTCACCTTGAGTTTTTAAATATGCAGTTTGCATACCGAAGTTCATACTGTTTAATTTAAATTGTGTCTGTAGTTGTTTGCATTTTACTTTTATACAACAAAGTAAATGTTACTATCTTTCAGTGAATTTTAGATAAATTTGATTTTAATATAATGGAAGATATAGTTTTCCCAGAAATAAAAAAAAAAAAGATTTTAAAATCGGTTTAAAGAATTGATGAATTTCGCTCATATTAACTGTCCAGCCATAAAGGCCAAACTGCTTCAACTACTTTTAGTAACTTGATTGCTGAAAATCCTTGGTTCACAATCAGCATCACACTAGGTTGGGTTTTTCTTTCTTCTTCAAATTGCTTTAAATGATCATTTCCCAAGATTTTCTGAAGGTTATTTGCTTTTTTAGATTTGCTTTAAAAACATTTTGGCTGTCTAATCACAGAGTAATTGCCTGGTGTCTGTCGCAAACCTTTCAATCCACCCCTCTCCTCCAAAACACACAAGTAACAATCGGTGAGACAGATCAAAACAATTTCACCTGCAGCTTCAGTAATAATGCAAAGATTTAGAAAGTCTGTGCACATCACATCAGCAGCAATGATAGTCATTATATTATTAAGACGTATTAGTTTTTGCTAGGTTTTTAACATAGAAATGTCCTGGGCTTTACCAGTTTAAAAATTACTTAAATCCATCCTTTAATGTACAGTAAGACAATAAATTTCATTATGTAATTACTTGTGAAGGAGGCGTGCTTTCCTATTACACAGTCTGTAGAAAACGCCAGTGAGTGTTTTGGGAGAATCAAGAGGTTTTCTGAAGGTATCTGCCTCGGTGAGGGACACAAGAGCTGCACATACTGTATGCATTTAGAGCCAGTGCAGCAAACAGAGGCTCAGGGTTTTTTTGCCTTAATTGTGAATCCATAAGTCTGTTATTGCAGTTCAATGATAATCTGCTCATTATTGTGAGATTACTATCAGTTTAACACTTTTCTACACTCGGATGCTCTAGCTTCTTCCAGAACAGGGTTATTTTGGCTGTTATAGTTGTAAGAGTTATTTTTAATTGGAGCACTAGATATTTAATCTTGGCTCCAAGACATGCAGTCGGTTGGACTTCAGTCAATATTGCATTCCGATCATGGAAATATGAAGGAACATAAATGGCATAAAGTCCTGCCTAGAGATTTATTGTTTGGTACATTTTAAGTCATTGGATACGAGTGGGACTTTTCAAAAGAGACAACAAAAGTTATGAGATATAAATGCTTTTGTTTTCAATTGATCTCCTAATAAAATAGCATAGCGTACCTTCATCTTTTTACATTTTCATAAGGTTATTTTTAGATATCATTAAATTTGACCAATCATTTAGCACTGGCCCTGGTCCTTTATACATTACTAACGTTTATGCCTATAATTAGTGGCACACTTTGCATCTTGAGAACTGCAATAAATCACTTTGATACTTCTAAATTTTTTAATTAAAAATAATAGTAGTTTATGAAAATTGATCATAGATTCTTTTTTTTTACTCTAAAAGATGTGAGCTTTTTTTTTTCATAAATTAGCAACATTTCATAACATTTAAGAAAAGTTAGAAGTGATGTTATATAAATTGTCCATTAGTTTAACAGTTTTATGGAGATTATGCTGCTGTTGGTCTTTCTTTCTCGTCATTTTCTAAAAAAGAAAAACAAACTAAAAATGCCGTAACTAAGAGCAGCCCTGCTGGTCCCATGAAATTTAACAGGAGCTGCAGCAGCAATGTGCTAATTGCTTCAGCCTGATCAATTACATTGCACTGGAAAATGTCACCACCTTTATAAAACCAGGAGTTTACGCAGTTTGCCTGTCTGGAGGCTATAGGTGTCTTTTAATAATGTGGATGAGGAAATACATTGACCTTAAAGAACCATTCGATTCTGCCCACCAGCCTAGAAAAGCTAGAACATGAAGTACTTTAGGACGCATGTGAGACTGTGACAGCTGAATCTCAGCCAAAACAAGATGATCTTAATGAAACTCAGAACAGAATAAATAAAAAAGTAGGTCAGGGGTCCCAAGTCCAGTCTTCTGGAGTTACCATCCTGCATCTTTTAGAGGCCTCCCTTCTCCATCACTCCTGACTCAAATGATCTCCTCAGTCCCAGTCCTCTGCAGAGCTGCCTGGATCCCAGTGAGGGAATTCAGCTTTTTGATTCAGGTATGCTGGAGCAGGCAGTCATCTAAAAGTTGCAGGATGGTAGCCCTCAAGGTCTTGATTTGGGCACCTCTGGAGTAGATCAAGGTCTCTTCTGTGTGTTTCCGCATGCAGTTAGATTTGAATAGTTTTGTAACATGTTACAGATCAGATGTAATTACATTTACCCTGATGCGCAAACCACTAAATTAGATTTTTTTTTCTTTAGGGGTTAAAAATGTTGACCATAAATAATTCTTCACCTGCCATAACATAATTTCTTTCCTTCAGTACCCTTGTTGTCAATCCAACTCTTATTAAATCAGAAAATTATGTGACCTACAAAAACCTTTCTTGTTCTAATAGATTAGCAAAGATAATATTTTAACATGGTTTATTGTCAGAAGCAATAAACCATGTTTCTGACATGGTGATTTCGAAGCATTCCTGTGTGTGTGTTTAGTTAGAGGCCTGACGTGATCAGACTACCTGTCAACCTTCAGGGAACCTTGTTCATGTTTTCACAAAACCAAATATTTGATGTTTGTGGTCTGTTTCACAGCAGTTCAGTTCTCAGAATTAAGCTTCAGAAAAAAAAAAGAAAACAATATTTGGTTAGTTATCAAATATTGCCCAAATACCAGAGATGGCACCACACACAAACTTTAAAGCTGGTCCAGGCTGACCTTCTGGAACAAGGTCATTCTGTTACAAGTCAGAGAGTCTGTGGCCAGTGCGCTGAAAGAAAGCATTTAAAATGGAGGAGACTCTGATCAGATGACGTCACAGCAGGACTGACAAACTGCTAAAGCTTCAGCTGATTACGCTGAAAAGTGACCCTGAAAGAACAATGACCTTAAAGGCTCTTCTGAACACACATCATTGCATAAGTTGTTTGATCAGAGGAGGAGCTCTAAAGGTTATGTTGAGTTTTGAGGCTTAACTTTGAATGAGTTATTCACCTGCCCATGTTCAGCTATGAATCTAAGCTACATGGCTTTAAATGCTTAAATACTTTCATGTTATTTACATTTATGTAGGGGTCAAAATTACATCACAGTGTTAAAATACTTTGGTGTGAAAGAGTTGAGGTTATACACTGTCAAGATGATTTAATCACAATTTGCTGACAACAGTTTACATTATGGTCCACTCACACATCTTTCTATTCATTAAAGTGTTCTTCAGTTTAAGACAAAACTTTCTTTTGTTTAACTGTGTGTTAATCAATTTGGCAAATTATATATATATATATATACATAATATGTGTTTTTTTTTTACTAATGGAAATGATGTTGCTCTGTTCTAAACTCTGGTGAATGCAGTACCTTTGTCACCATTAGATGGCAGCACTAGCCATGAAAGACACAAACACCCTGTGCATGTTTTGACATCACCTCAAATCCCTTTTCATCTCGATCTGTCATCTTTTCTTCAATCTTCCTCAGAAAACATTCCCATTTATGTTTGACAGTAAACTAAGTAAACACTGAACCGTAGCTAACATACATAACCAAACATAAAGTTAATTCACATTTTATCGATTGTTTATAATCATTTAATTCTGAGTTGAATGGGGCGAGATAGCAAATGTAAATTTCTTCATCTATTTTGCCATAGTGCACGTTTGGTCGAGCTCTAATATCAAACTCCACTTGCAATAGTCCAAACTGCAGCAGAAAGCGACGGCTCACTAAATGTGTAGCTGGAGTCAAAAATGTCACTAACTCACTCGCTGTTTTCCTTTTTCTATCTGTGCTACAACCGGAGGCACACTGGTCATATTTTTCACACGTTGTTCCTTCGCTGTTGATCTAATGCTAGTCAAACATTATTTTGAATGGCCAAGTTCAATAGTGGCAGTGTTCAGCCTGACAATGTAAATATTAGCAGAGCACACAGAGGAGCAGGAGTTGCTATGTGTGTTTCTGTGTGCTGTATGTCCTCTGTCCGTTAGTCCACAATAAAGATGGTCAAGACAAAAATACAGGGGCGAAGCAAGCGAGCAAAGGGGCAAGAACTTAGACACACTCTGTCCCCAGGCTCTCACTTGTTTAATAAAGAAATGCGTTATTTTTCTTTTCGTTTATCTTTTAAGCTTTAGTCGGTGCGCATTACTAATTCTTCTATCTTTATTTATCCTGACTTATCAATGCAGTGCCATAGCAACCCTGGGCTGATAATCTTCCCACTTAGAAATACAAAGTCATCATATTTGTTTTGATGAGGTATTTTTTCTATCTATAGTTCTTCCTAGAAGTCGTCACATAAACACCTGGTCCCTTTCTGCAGCTGCAGACATATCTAGACTTCCTCCAGGGTAAATGATGGATTAACCAAAAGCTAATATAATGTCCCTGATTTAAATAAATATATATTCTTGATCTCAAACGTATTTAATATCCAGAAAAAAAGATTTAGAAAAGATAAACTTTTATGTTCATGCCCTATATTTGGTCCAGGCCACCTGCTTGATGCTGTCACTGAGGTTGATATTTTTTTTTCCCTTTCTCAGTATTTGGCAATGCCTTATGGATAAGCTACTGGTGCATTTTCTGATGCCCACTCTGATACCAGCATATCTGTGTGTTATAGCCTCAACGTTGCAGTTTAAGTTGTTAATTTAATGTTTGCAGCTGTGTCCAGATCAGTGGAGAGCATTTTGCTGTTGCCTCACATTAAAGAAATCTGAGGTTAAAGTTTTGCCTTGGGGGCAAAATCCTGTTATATGCAGGTGTGTGACTTCGCTCTGTATTTTGGTTTCCAAAACAATCAAATTGGGTTAATTGCAGGTTCTAGTTAGCCTCTAAGAGTGTCTTGTTGGTCCCTAAAAACCTGAACAGGATTGGTCAGAAAAAAAAAAAGTCTCACAAATATGTGTTACAAAATTTTATTGTTCTGAAAAGGCAAATCTTTATCTTTATTTTCACAATACTGTCATCATTTGAATGATTTTTATGAACAGAGTTGGAACAAGGTACTGCTGGTCAGCACTCATTTCAGATAATTTGGGGTATTTATTTAGTCTGAGTTTTTGTTTGCGACATTATTAAAAAGACGGTGCAACAAACAATACAACCAGGTGGAGAGGTAAAGCTTGAGAAACGCAATTCAGCAAATTCTAGTTTGGATATAGATCAAACTACATATTTTTAAAGGTAAAGGTACCACTTGAATAATAATTTTACTGTACATTCTCTATTTAGAAGAGAAGTAGTTAGTCAGGACGACTTCCAAAGCTCGAGAACTTACCTTCTACTGTGAGAAAAAAATCTGCAGAGCAGCTGTGAAATGTTTGAAGTTTCATCTCAGGGGGTCGGAGGCGGGAAGTACAAGCATCTTCAGCTGGTTGAGAAGGATTCTCTTGAAATTATGTTTGTTCTGGGCACAGACACAAAACACCAGTGTAAGTGGTGGGCTAGGCAAGCAAATAAACAAACAGGCTAATATTGATTGTAGCTTGATGTTTGTTTATGAGCCATATGTGCCTGCTGTTTCTGCCAAACAAGTCAGACAAATTTCATCTCACTGTTTTCCATTTAGTATTTTTAGTAAAAAAGTTGTCATGTTTACTGTCGGTGCCAGAATCGGACCACAAAGGAATTTACTTTTTATTGTCATTGCTGAATTATTTTAAAATGTTGATAAGAAGATTGTTCCTGATTATTAAGAGGAAATGAATTCTTATTAGACATTTGCTACAAACCGGCTGGTTTATGTTTGTACTTCAGAAGTTACTTAATAAATTCATGTTTTCTCTTGAATGCTCCTAAATTACGTCCTTATTGAACACGGGGCTCACCTGTCGATTTCTGCCTCTTTGTCAGCTCTTCTCAGTGCTGGCATTGTTTTTTATATTATATTTTAGCAGCAGTCAGTATTGGAAAAACGAACATCAGAGAGACCAGACAGAGATGCACCTCGGTGCATTGGCCACATTGGTATGTAGACTACGTGTTGTATGAGTACATGGTGTGTAGTTTCAAAGAGAGGATGCCAGACGTGGAGGCATGGCTCAAGGCTCATTCTCATGCAGACCCACGGTGTGGGGCTGAGGCTAAGAGATAATTGCTGCTCTGAGGACTGGATGGCCTTGGAGCTTTCTTCATCTGGCGGTGCCAACCATCAAGCTGTCCATCATGCAGACCTGACGAGCGACAGCCTCTGAGGAGAAACACAGGCTATTACCAGCGTATGTGCACAGCTGATGCACAAGCAGGAAAAATTAACTTAACTTGCTTGCATACAAATTAAGGAACCGGCAAAGCACCCAGTCAACATTAACCTCGTGTGCCGCCTCCCTTCTTTATGTTCCTGCTCTCCCTCCCTTTCTCGTCCTCTTCTTGTATTTTCTAATCTCTCCTTCACACCTGCTGTCCGTGACATACATGTTTCCCTTGAGAGAAGAGAGTGAAGCTCAACTGAAGGGGTAAGGCTTAGTGTGGGAGGTGAAGAGAAGACATTTTAAGTGTCAATGTGGCTGTATTTTATGCTTCAAAGGAGGAGGATATCCACCCACAGGGCAACATTTCAGGATGAAAAGTGATGTCCTCTTTGTTTGCCACACTCCCTTGCAAACAAAGTGGACATCACGAACCCATGAACTTCTTTTTTTTTTCTTCTAGGGTTTAAGCAGGCAGCTGTACGAATACTTGTCAGAGTTAATGACTTCAGGAATGTCTCCCACTTATTCACAGGTTGTTAAATCTCTGCATCTTCGGCTGTAAAATTAGCTCAAATTCATTTGGAAAAGACTGTTAGAAGTTAATTGTTAAGGTGTTGGAGCCTCTACCCGAGTGATTCGGTTGCTGGTTTATTCTGAAACTGGTGTGTTTTTCAGATCCCTTCACAGCCTGTGGAGCTCTAATGAGGGAGAAATTTGTGCTTGGTAAGCATTGTCAGATTTATGAGCCTGCAAGGCTCTCCAGCTCTGCACTGACAACAGATTGGACTCTTGAAGGGCTGGATCACATGGAAAATTAGAGCCAGTCCAATTGTGTATCAGTAATTCTGTTTAGTGAATTTGTAAAAACACCACATAAAACTTTCTGATATAATGCATTTAATAGTTGGAGTGTCATTTTTGTGCATGATTAAAAGTTCATTTCAATTTAAAGTGTCATCATCTCCTTACCAAACATGGATGTTGTGATGTTGTTGCTGTAAAATGTTAATAAATAGCTGGGGTCTCTTTCTTTCTTCTTACCATGTTTAAACAGCTCCGAGGTAAAAACTTCCACATGGTACATGGTCCATTTTATGGACATTTGAACTGAAATAACTCCAGCACCATCTCACGTTAAAAAATGTTCTGCCAATAGAAACATATTAGGCATATTTGGCTAAAGCACAGTGGGAGTGAAATGTAAAGATAGTTTTTATCAGATGTCCCCACGGCACTAAATTAAACAGGTTTTAAAAAGGATATATGTTGCTCTCGGCTGCTATAAATAAAAATGAAGCAGTAAAAATCAGAATAATGTATAATAGCATTTTTGTGTTTTATATTGCATCAGGTTTACAGATTATTTTTTCCCCCGCAATACCTTGAGATCACATTTTTTTACAACAAAATTATGATCGGATACATATCTCTATTGCATGTTAAAACTATTTAATAGATTCCACTCTGTCATATGATTCACCCATTATTATGCATATTACTTTTACTGTTTTTATTTTTTTATTTTTTTTATACTTGGAGTCGAGTTTTCTGGTGATTTGTTATCCTGATCATTTCCTCTGATTTCTGATCATTATCTTACCCATAATGAAAGGATGATGAGCTTTAGGATCATCATGGTTCGTTAAAATAATCTCACTTTTAACATTAGTAATAATTAGACGGTGTCTGGTTCAAATGCTCTCCCTTTCTAAGTAAAAAATTTATTAGCTCAGGTAGATTGTTGGTTTTTCATTTTTGGTGGTTGTATTGATCCTATTTCTTTGAGCTCATTGTTGAAAAGAGGTGCTGAAGTCGGTCTGGACAGGAAGCTTAAGCGCTCCAACAGTCTTTACGTTTTTATCCTGCCCTCTTCAGCCAGGACAGAGCCATTAAGAAACACTCAGGCTGTCAGATAGCTGAAGTTTTCTTCCCAGCAGTTTTTTTTTCTTGACAGGTCAGCATTTGTTCTCTTGCTGTGTGAACCAGCTTGAGTTTATAGTTCTGCTGTGCATGAGATGACAGCTCTCCCTTCAGCTTGGCTCTACTCTGCATGTCGGACACCCACTACCAACAAAAACACAAAACCGTCAGCTGTTCCCAATGCAGTCAGACTGCAAGCTTACATATGCAGTACTTATTATGCTGAGAAAACACTCAGGCTCTTGTAGGCTGTACCATTTATTCCCACTACGGTATTTTGACAGAAATGTAGTGTTTAGACTTATTTCTTATTCTACCTCTTAATGTTTTTGATTAGTTGGGGCTTTATTTCCATATTATTTTGCTTTAAAATGACATTATTCTCCTCGGGCTTCTTTTTTTTATCACTAAAGTTAGAATATAAGCTGTTAATTAACACAATTAATTAACAGCTTGTGATGACTGTAGCTGCCCACTGTGGGTGTTTGTGGATAATCGACTTTGTTGAATTCTTTTAATGAGTTAATGAGTGTACAGTAATAAAAATGGGTGTCAGTTTTTCTGTTACAATCTGAATCACATTTTCCTCCAACTCAACAAAAGCCCCACTTCTCTTGGGAGGAAAAAATACCCGCAGATAATGATCCATTTTATGGATTCCTGTTTCACTGAGTGTGGTTCTTTTTTGTGCCAAACTTAAGTTTTGGAATTTGAACCCAAAGTTAAACTTTAGTTTCATCGGACCAATCAATCTAGAGGTTTTGGAATATTTTACCCACTTCCTGATGTTTTATCTCTCTTACATTCTTCTTAGTTCTGACTTAAAAAGAAAACTGAATATTTGTTTCATGTAGAATTATATATTGTCTAACACCAATTCACGTTTTCTCAAAGCACTGTTAAAAAAAAAGACATTTCAGTTCAAACCTGCATACGTTCTCACTGAGTGTCCAGCAGCCAGTATGTGGCTGAAATTTTAGCAGCAGTATTTCTATTGTTTTCTTGACAGCCTTACTGAGTATTTTCTGTGTAGTCTTTTCATTTGTTTTGGAGAGTCATACAAATGCCATTGTTTCAAATATTGATTGTCGGAAAACAATCAAAAATTGTTTTCTAATGAACAGTTGCTTTAGCTAAAACGATGGAAAATTCAGTAAGATTCTAGGACAGATAAACTTTATTTCTGGTTAATCAGATTCACTATAACTGGTGTGAAGTATGTAAACAAGTAGACTGCAATGCATGTTGACCTCCACTTATATCTATGGCCAATACCAATTTTAAAAAAGCATTTTATATATATATATACATATATATATATATATATATATATAT
>NW_006800092.1:1151681-1231504 GCF_000485575.1 Poecilia formosa | reverse complement strand
ATATATATATATATATATATATATATGTGTGTGTGTGTGTGTATGTGTGTTTGTATTTTGTATTTTATTTATTTTTTGTATTTCCAAAGGAAAAATGATGTCAGCTAACCTAGAATAGATGAATCAAACACTGGTGAAAGGCTTTTGTATATTCAGAAGCCCTCATCTTCTGGTAGATGTTATATGTGCTGGATAAGATAAGAAGTACACCAGGACATTCTAGGTCAGGTAATCTTCTACTTCAAGCTTGAAAGGTTTTGGAGTTCCTAACATTTTTTTCTTTAACAAACTGCATCTCTGGAACGTGTCCTATTGTTGTCAAATGTCTGGTTTGGTTATAAATGAACAGTTGGTCTTGTTTTTGCTTCACGCATAAAGATAATTATCAGTAGTTACTGCCTTCCCTTATGTTTTGCCTTCTACCATTAAACACGGGTTGTTTTGTCCCTTGTAGGAAGATGAGACCAAAATAGAGGCCTATATCTGATGACTGATGACTTGACCCTGGTGAAAACGGACCACACACCCTTCTGCATGACTGTCTACGTCGGGTAAACACACACCCAGACATGTAGACTTTCCTCTATATAAGGCTGGCTGTGCTATTAATTGAAATCATGATTTTTGAGCTTCTTACAGAAAATGGACATCAGTCTAAGTTTACCTTGATGATGTGTCCCTGAAACATTTTCACTTTGATGAAATGAAAATGTTTTTAATTATATGGTTATTTCAAAGAACCCTCAACTTCTTCAGTTCTGGGTTTGTAGGACTGTCGGCCTTTTCTTGGCCATCATATTGAAATATGAAAAGATGACCATCATGTGATCTCTGCAAGGAACTCTTTCCTCATCATCTCTGCTTCTCCATGGTTGAAAGCATGCTGACTCTGCAGACATGTTTGTGTGCACTTTTGCTAACCTTTGATGCAGCAGATAAGAGCAGCATTATTGATGTTTTGAGGGCATGCTCTAATGTGGGTGCATTCTTACGACAAATCTGTAGAGAACATGAGGTCAAGGAAACATGGAAAAAACAAGTGCGGTAGAACATTTTAACAAAAGGATTCAGAGATGTACTTCTTAGTTATGCTCAGGCTCCTAGACTTGCATATATGCCTCACATACATTGTTTCATTTTTTGACTAACATTGTACCATGGATCAACAGGACCCTATTGTTTGACAAAAATATGCCCTTTTTTTGCTTTTAACTAAATAAAAAAAAACATATTTTTCATTAAGTGCGGCACTTTAAAATGAGCTTAAACACAATTAATTTGTATTATTTAGCAGTACAGTTTAACTACTTAATGCAATAATGACATTACATATTTCATAATATTTTCATAATAAACTCACGTTGCATGATTAAAATGATTTTAGCAGTCAGTAACTTTATGAAGCACTGTTTATACCACATGAAGCCTGTTACTCAAGCAGTTTATCAGATCAACGACTGCAAAGCACATTGAAATATAATATTCAAATTGTTTATTCTAAGCTAACTTAGTGCTTTGTCAGACAGATACAAATTCAGACGACCTTTTGGTATCGTCATTTGAAGATTTCTATTGAATAAGAAAGGCCTTCTCAGCATCAGCCAGGGAACCGTTTAGTGTTTGTAGAGAAAACCAGGAAACAGCTAGCCACTCTGTTAGCACCTCAGCTAGCCACTCTGTTAGCACCTCAGCTAGCCACTCTGTTAGCACCTCAGCTAGCTACTCTGTTAGCACCTCAGCTAGCTACTCTATATAGTTAGAACGAGACCCTGTAAATCAAATGAATATTTTTATTATTTTAAATTGTTAAACACTTGGCTAGCTTATTAAAATTTTCAAAAAAGGAACCATTTAAACTTCTCCAATAAATGATAGCACAAAATGTAGGAGCATACCATGGCACTGGGTGGTATGATTCTATTTTCTACACCTTTTCGCTCTCCATCTAATGACTTCCTCTCGTCCTCTGCCCTAAAGCTCGCCTCCCTGAGCTCATCGCAGCTTGTCACATCACTTTGGGGTCAGTTCATTCAGAGGCCTGCAGCAGGAGACCTCCACAGGTTCTAAAAACAGATTTGACAGGCCTATTAAAATGAGTGATCTCCACTGCCTTGCTCTTGTCTGCTGCTGTAGCCAGAATGCGTACTAAGCTGTCTTCCCCAGGGTAGAGACTTGGGTAGCAGGGCGAAAAGCCTGGAAGATAAAATGACAGTGGCACATAGCTGGCAATGTGGCAGCTCCCAGAATTATCTCCTGATGAGGTTTTCAATTTTGGGGAAGGCAGTGGAACCTGAGCTGCTGTGCCTGGAGGCACTGAGCCACACAGAGAAAGATGAGCACAGACAGGAAAGTTGATGCACATGTGCAAACACTAGATGTTGTTTAAGTACAGGAGAATGTGAACAAGTAAATGTCAAAGAAAGCGAGGCAACAAGAAAATATAGAACATAAATCATTAAAATCTGTCTTCCAGTTAAAAATGTGATAAAAGGCATTTACAGTGGTTACTCCTGCATGCATGGTGATGTTAAAGCATCTCTGAAGACCTGGACACAAACAAAGACAAATTGTTTACAAGTAGAGGAAAATCCTGACAAAAGTTTTTTGTGATTTGCATTTCTGACAGAGATTAAACAAAGAAGCTACATTTGATTTAAAATCTGTAAAGAAATAGAAAAAGTGCATCAACAAAATGCCGAAACTTCTTTTTTTAAAATCAATTTTAGGGAAACTTTGCTAAAATTCTAAATAAGTCTGAAGATATAAACCATAGCTTAATTTTTTTTGTTTTTGTTTTGCCAATCTTCAGATGTGATAAATGGAGGTAAAGTTGAAATATTGACTCAAAAAATACATTCAAAGCAACGTGTAAGGATTTGCTTGGTTGTCTTACTTCAATTGAGGTAACAATAAATTTGAAATAACTCTGTGACCAACACAATCACCTGGACTATCCTGTGGAAATGGCTGGTTAAAGACACCTGTATGACCGATGTGGTTACCTGTGTGAGGAGACACCAGGTCTTTGTGACTATGTACGGCTCTGCCACACATGTTTGCAATTGAACATCTTATTAATTTAACCACCATCTTTCCTCTAACTTTAAAATATTATCTAATAACACCAACCAAGAGTCAGTACAAAATCAGCTGTTTGGCTTATTTATTTGCTTAATGGCATAAAGAACGGGTACAACAAAGAAAATTGATGCTGTTGCCTCTAAGGCCTTAACTCTCCACAACGTCTCTATTTCCACCTTGACCTATTAGTGTTTCTCAGGCTTCTCATGACTCTTCTTGTTGGTGTTGCTGTTGTGATTTCTACATCTATCATTACTGGACTCTTTTCTGCGTGGTCTGCTAAAGCAATGCCTGGAAGATTAGACATTACCTGTATGTCAGTCTGGATCTGGAAGTCCCACAGACTCTGTTTCAAAGTCATCTTTGCACATCCTGCATCCTAACATTTCTGCTGCCATTTCTACTTACACACAAGATGGATGGAGAGAAGAGTTTAAAGCTATAACTTCTCTTTGCTCCATCTCCGATCAATAAACGGCAACAAAATAATCTGGCAGCATAAAACCTCTGTTTTAGCCTGGTTGTTTAAAGGGTTGGAGCTTAAGCCTTTAATTAATATCCTTATGTATGAAGTGAAGCCGAAGGCAGCATAGTCAGTTGATCAATTGGGCCCTCATAAAGTTGGACTGGATCTCTGTTTCCGTGCGTGAATGCACACACTCAGCAGACTGAGCTTCAGAGGAAATGCTGCACCGTAAAAATATCCAAAGTTTACCTTTGAAAATCACAGCATAAATCTTCACTTAAAATAACAGCGTTCAGAGTTCTCAAAAACAAAGCTGCTGTAAATGTGATTTCTTAAACAATATGACAGTGGTAAAATAAAAAAAAATACTAAGTTTGTTTGAAACAGGGTCCTAAACGGAAACCTCCTGAGATGATGCATAATTATCCAACTAAACCAGTTAAATAAGGTGCATATAAAGATGAAACCAAGAAGAGAATTGATCTTTGTACAAATCTCTAAAGCAGATCTGTCAGAAAAGCTTGAGGTTGACACACTTCTGTTGTGAACAAATCATATAATCCAAAGAGGGCAGAGGAAAACAAACTGCAGCACTTTTAAGTAGGCCTGCTTGTGTCTGGCCTCCACAGATTACAGATAAACACTCTGTCAGACCACTGGGCAAAATGCAATTCATCATAAAAAGTGGAAAATAAAGAATTGAACGTTATTTTAGACTCTCTGAAGCGCAACATTGTGGGCGCTTTCATCCTTTCAACCTCTGTCAAATCTCTCATAAAAAAAGAAGTCACGGTTTTAGACAATCCCTCTCCAACACCTTGCTCCATGTTTGAATTGTAAATTTGTTGGCACAAAGTGAAGTGGGAGCTGCTTCCTCAGAATTAGCTATTCTGTTGGAAGGGCTGCCAGGATGTGTGAGCGGGACTTCCTCTGAGGGCCACAGCTTTGAGCTGCTGTCTCCTGCAATCCACCCTGATCAATGGCTCACTGTACGAAGCCAAGCCCCTTACCGACTCTGGCAGACAAAAGTGAAAAATGATTTTTTTCCCCCTTTGCATTATAATATGAGATCAAAAACATACACATGATAGTTTCTCATATTTTACGCTTTGTGTACTTGAAGTGCGTGCGCCTGATGATGTGAATTATGGAGCTTTAAGCCGTATTTTACACTCGCCACCGTGTTAGTACTGGAACTTCTTCAAGCACAGATTTAACAAAGTGTTGGAAACATTTCCCTGAGATTTTGGTCCATTTTTATATTAATGTATCTCACATGAGCTGCAGACTCCTGATGTTCTGTATTGGACTGAGACCTGATTATTGCATAAACCACTGGTTTCATTGCCATGAACAAAAAAGCTTTGTTTTAGGGATAATAATACACTGTGGCACTGAAGGAATATTCTAGATAAACAGTGTTCATTTTGCACTAATAGGATTAAAATGTGGCAGTAAAATGATCTCCTACCTCAGCAGCCTTAATCACTAATTCTCTGCAGGACGGAGCCACACTTTCATGTTCACCAAATTGTGAATTTACCATCTGAATGTAGCAGCTGAACTCGAGGCTGTTCAGACCAGGTAATGTTTTTCTAATCCATTATCCATTTTCAGTGACCCTTTGTAAAGTGTACATTTCCTTTTCTTTGCTTTTTTGCTGGCAGGAGTGGCACCCTGTGTGGTCTTCTGCTGCTGTAGCCACACCTTTTTGAAGGTTTAGCATGTTGTATATTCAGAGATTGTATTCCAGATAATTTGGATGTAGCAGCAGGATTAGCTACCATTTCCTGTCTACCATTTGAACTGATCCCTCCATTCTCCACCAACAAAACAGGCATTTCTGTTTACGCAAATATTGCTCCTTGGATATTCGTCTTTGTGTGACTTTGTGCAAAGAGATGAATGGAAATCCTAGCAGCTAAGCAGTTTCAAAATACTTGGACCTTGTCCATCTGGGACAAAGTCACTCAAATGTTCAAAGTCACTAACCTCCCTATTCTGATACTTTGTATGAACTTCAGAAAGCCTAAATGAACTGTAGCCATGTGATTCACTGATCTGTTA
Source organism: Poecilia formosa (assembly GCF_000485575.1). Classification (NCBI taxonomy): domain Eukaryota; kingdom Metazoa; phylum Chordata; class Actinopteri; order Cyprinodontiformes; family Poeciliidae; genus Poecilia; species Poecilia formosa. The sequence goes on along the minus strand of NW_006800092.1, from coordinate 1,225,890 downwards.
ATAAAATCAAAATTCAATAAGAAAATGTGAATGTATAAAAATCGGAAATGATTAAACTCAGTCTTTTAAAGTTTAAAATATGACAATAATATTCAGGAACTGTGATGACCCAAAATTCTTCACGCTGAACCCATATATTAAATAAATGCACAGAGAAAACTGACTGTTCGGCGCCACATGGATAGATGGATATATTGTATTATAGGCAACCATTATATTTTTTAGCAGAACCTTACCTCTGGAAGGTTCTTTGCCGTCTGACAAAGAGAAGATGAAGAGAGGACAGATGTAGCGGTGCCAGCGGAGGCAACGACGGGGGTGATGGAAGCTAAACTAGCATGAAACTGCCTTCAGTCATGGATTACCAAGGCAGTGCTTTTCATTACCTGCCTTTCATAACAAGATATTTATGGCAACAGGAGGTGTTGAAGAAGCATAAGACATCTGCAACCTATTTGCTTCAGAGATCAAAGCCTGGTGTGTGTGTGCGTGTGTGTGTGTACGTGCGTGCGTGTGGGTGTGTGTGTCTGTCTTTGCGTGACAGAGGTTGAGAATAAATGGTGTGGAGAAAAAGTGAATTGTATTGGGAAATGGCTCCTATGATATGCTATATTATTGTCTATTTCACACTTGTGTGAGTCTGCTGAATATATTGCATGGGACTGTTTTTTTTTTCTTTTTTTTTTTCCTTTTTTAGAACCAGGTCTGTTTTAAGTCCTATAGTGTGTTATTACACTTGCAGATATAAATTGTGCAGATATCTGATAACCAGCTGCGTGCATACATTTCAACGTTGATTTTAACCAATATTGAAGCATTTGTTCAACTAATAAACTTGATTAAACCACACCAAATAGGAGCAAAAATAACCTCACAGGTAAAGTGTTAAACATAGGAATGGCTCTAACATCCAGTGGTGAATTTGACATGTTGATAGTAAAGCCTGGTTCACACAGAAAGATATTAAAACTGTTGGATGATTTTTCAAAACTGGAGAGTCGCCACACATAGCGATGATAAATCTTAGGTATGGTTGTAAAGTTTGGGCGTACAGCCACATGGCAGGAGCACCACACCACAAGAACCAGTTTTCACTCAACATTCAAATTTCAAACTGGGAATCTCACAAAACCTCTCGAGACCAAATGTGAGTTCAGGGTAAAAAAATATGACCAAATGGGAAGGATCAGTGGTGATAGTTTCTGGACCATTTTGACTAAAAAGGAAAAGCAATATCAAAAGAAGTCTCTCTGTGGTGACATCACTTTGCTTTCTGATTGGCTACAAGTCACTTTCAACAAGCTGTGGCTTGTTTGTCCTCGGGAAATGCCACACACTCAAACAATCCAACACGTTCCCCGATTAGAGCTCGAAGTGATCCCGACATCCTCCAGACTGGAGCAGATCACTCAACACACCACACAATATCTTAACATTACCTTAAGAGCCATCCTGGTGATCAGAGCGTCTTTAAGATTATCAGAGAGGAAAACTCAGGACAAAAATCAGCATAAAAATCTGGAAGCAGATATAAGTTTGTGACTGCTGGATTTGTCACCATCTTCTTATAAATTGTCTTGCAGAAGTAAACTTTCTGCATAGTTTTCAGTAAAAAGTGCTAGGCTAATGTTTGCATGACTTCTCTCTGTGTGGAAATAGCCTGTTGATAATATGACTAAGAGCGTCTTTATGTGTTTTGAGCCAATAAGTTAGTTTTTATTTGATCATTTGCAGTCAAATCTTATGGCAGTGGAAAACGGGCGAATGTCTACCTGGGGATATGGATGACGACATCAACATCGGATATCAAGGATTGTTTCATCAGGGACTCTGATACAGATCATTTAAAAAAAGCTTTGATTGTCAATGCCTGGAATCAGACTGGGACGTTCCTTGAAAAAACCTTTGCTACTAATGATCGATGCCATGAATGGTAAATGGAAACAAAAAGTGCTTCTTTTGTCGTTCTGACATAGTGTGCCCCTTTAGATTTGGTCAGAGGCAGAAACACGCACTGATCCACTGACATCTAGATCGGAAGACAACTAATCCAAGGATACATTGTATACATGTATCCTACAAGGATACATGTTGCAGACTAGGAGCTGGAATCAAACCCACAACTTTCTGATTACAGGATAGATACTTTCCCCATTGATCCCCGAAGTCAATATATGTAGGTGAAATTTGTTATTCACAATTTACCAGAACACTGAAGAGGTGCTAAAAGCCTCTCAGATTAAAGCAAGTATTTCTTGTTTCCTTCTTTTCCCATTTTCATAGGCCACCAGTCTGTGCATGTGGGTGTCAGCCGTGGTGTGTGTGTGCGCGCGCCCGTGTGTGCGCGTGTAGACCAATCAGTGAAAGCTGTGGACAGCTCGGTGCACTATGCTTGGGGGCAGCCATCTGTCAGCTGACGCTTGGTCGACACAGCAATCAGAACGCTCTGCAGCGGGTCCAATCTGTTCCACCACAGGTAGAGCTGTCTGAGTGCTGCCATCAATCTACACTCCCCCTATTTATTCCCTGTCTTTAGTCCAACCTTTTATAACACTGCCACTCATTCTTCACCTTGTTGTCTTTTTATCCCTCTATCATTTCTCTTTTCACCTTTTCATCCTTCAGCTTTTTTTAGCCCCGGTCACAAACCAAATCGTATAGATTGGATAAGCGTCACATTAATTGCACCTCTTCTTGTGATGACAAAGCCGAATTGCAGAGCTGTTGTTTTGAGCTGCTGACGATGCTTATATTTTCTGGCGGGTCCATCACACTGTGTATGATCGCTATCATGGCAGAGTGCTTACAGTGACGGTCAGTCCAGCAGGCTAAACGTGCCATTCTATCCTCGATCGGTGCCAGGCAGATCTTTCCCCCTTCGTGCTTTCTGCTGGCAAACGGCCGAACCGTTGATCTGATGTGAGCCATGTTAATGGCAGAAGGCAGCTCTTCTAACCAGACTGCTTGGCAGGCCAAGAGGCCTGTGGCAGAAGAGGTGACATCCTAAACGCCACACTTCGATGAATTATTGAACAAGACCAAAGCAGAGCTGAAGGAGAGAGGATTGGTTGGTTTCACTCTTCACTGATGTCCGTCACAGCTTAGAATGATAAACGTCCAGATTAAGTTTGCCATTAACTCTGGGACAGTTTTTTTTATGATGATTATACAATTTATTCTTTACAGTGACTTAAAATAGTAATTTAAGCTTAAAATGTACGATCATTTCAAGTTGACCAATAATATTCCTGATTTCTCTCCATTTTACATTTGTCAATAAACAATGTGACTAATTTTGACTTTTCTTGTTGGTGAGTTTGCTTCCAGTAAACCACCTCCATACAATTTTTTGCTTATTTCAGATTGGACATTCATATAGACAACAAAACATTCTGAGAAAATGGATGATTTTTGCGGAGAACCAAAGAACAACATGCCATACTTTAGATCCAAAGTCAGTCCTCAAGGTCCAGCATGCTGCATGTTTGAGATCTTTTCCTGGTTTGTCTCATCATCTGGATTAAATTATCAGGCCTCTGCAGAACTTTGACATGCTAATTTGATACTTGGACCAATTAAATCAGCTGCGTTGGAGCAGAGGCATCTAAAACTGTCTGGATATTGGCTCCTGAGGACTGGAGCTCGACACAACCGTAGTTTATATTAACAGTATATATATTTTTAACCCTTTATCAAAAAGATTATGTAAAAGTTTAAAGTTTGTTTTTTGGTTGGTGACCTTATTGATAGTGGAAAAAAACTTAATGAGGACTTTGATAATATCCCAAACAAACTAAGGTTTCCTCATCACTACCGTCACCAGAAGATTTTAGTGACAAATCCAAAGCTAAAGTTCAACGTTTATGATTTTGCAATCTTCTGCCCGTTTGTCTACATCACGCCAGCTGTTTGCACAGCTTCACTTGTAGCCTTTCTGAGATGAGAAATTGGTCATATCTCTCATTTTGTCTGCATCTACCCAGCATTAGCCATCATCCACTTCTTCCATAAGCAAAAGGTCTTATCTTATCTCTCTCACTTTAATTTTATGAGATCGCAGATGACTTGGAGTTACTACCAATTATGCCAGCAGCAAAATACCGACAGCTCTCCATATGCCGAAGTAAAACTCTCACTACTATTGCACTTTTCTAGAAAGTCTTTGGTTATTCATGTCATCAACCAGTTCTATTACTTTACTTTCTGCCAGCAGATGGTCTGCGCCAAGATCTCCCACTTGAATGGCAAGAATCATCTGCATAAAATTATGCCCATCAAAATCTTGCTTTTGGACCAGATTTTCCCTTCAGTTTTTGCTCTTTTTTTGTAGATTTCTGTGCCAACACGATCAAAACAGATTGGCAGAGTTTTAACACCAGTTTGAATACGTTCCTATTAATCATTAGCAGATAAATAAATATAATGTTTAAGCAACTCCTGAGAGTGATTCTTGTTTTTCGTCTCTGAATATTTGTTGTTTAGCTAAGGCAAAAACTTTGGTTGTCAGAATACTAAAAATGCATCAAACTTTCTTCATTTTTGACTTTGACTTCATTTTTGGATAACAGCGTAGTGAGTCATACTATTTGGGTCTTAAACTGCATTAAATGAAGTTAATAATTTTGATATCTTGATTTATTGAGTTAATATTGGAATTAAAAGTGAAGAGTTGATTTGTTTTAAATAAGCACCATATTACAAAAAACAACTGTAGACAAAAAACAATTAAGTGTGGTATGAACAGAAAAAGATACTAAACATACTTGCATATTTAGGTTTGTTCAAATATAAAAAACACAACTGGAGTTGGGTTTTTTTCTTCATTAACTTGCACTGAGTAAGATTATGGATTATCATTTGAAATTGACCCACCAGCTTTAATTATGTAGACCGCTATTGCATATTACAAGGAGTAAACAAAGCTCCCAATTTAACAATTTATTTTATGTATTTATGTTTGTATCTTAATATGCTTGAAAACCTGGCCAGCGATTTCTTTTCATGCACAGTGTGCTTCATTTCCTCAAGATAACCAGCTGGAGGCGTTGGCTTCTCTACTCAAGCTAGATTTAAGAGTAGTTGGTGTTTTCTCAGTACAATTTAGCTAAATATTTTAACTACAAGCTACATTCCACCACACTCATTTCTACGATGACCAAAGGTGTGCGCAAATTAAAACCCAGGGTTTTGTAGCAGCCCATAAACGTCACTGGCTCCCTGAGAGACGTGCTCGTTTGGTCACCAGGATGCCGTTTTGGAAATGTAAACAAATCTCCTTAGCTGAAAAATGTTGCCTTCTTTTATCTAAACACTTTTAGCAAACTTCACGTCGCATCGTTCAGCTGCCGTTCTTGCAAAAATAGTTTTAGTGTGATTATACAGAAGGCTCGCAACCTTTTCTAACAATTGGAAAAAACATCTGACTCATTTCCAGCTGCAGAGGTTTATGGCTTCTTGTGTGATGACAGATAAACGCCGTGCTTTCAGGAGGCAGAAGGAACACCTTAGAAATGGGTGGATGTTTATTCATACCTGTGGCACAAAGTTAATCCCGGGTTTTTATGGAGGCAGTTTTGCACATACGCCTCTTTTTTGTTTGTTTGTTGATTTAGGAAACGCCTGCTGTTTTAATCGCAGTTGAAAATAAGATCCCCCTGTTAAACCGGTTTACCTCTTAAATTGAAGTAGTCACAGCTGATTAAACAAGAGCAAAGCATTCAGTATTCATTGTTTGCTGAAAAGCCTCTTTTGTTTACCCTCTGTCGGTTACTCCTATGAAGAAAATGTAACAAATGGATTATGAAAAGAAAAAGACTAAGATGGTTTAAATGACTATAACCCCATGTTCAAACAGATTAACATGGTTCCTGGTGATTTATTACCCAGGTATGAGCTTTGCAATGAGCATAACTAAAGGTTTGTACCTTCAGTATTGCTCTGAATACCTTGGGTTTTTTTTTTTTTATTTTGGCCTTTGCTGCAGACACAAACCTTGTATATAAAAACACTTTGGGTGTGCCTTGTATCTGAATAAAAAGATGAGCACTTTGATTGTGACACAAAACGCACCAGACAGCAACTCATCCCAGCCTTTCTTTCAGCACTAAATTCTCCCTCCGCCGTCCATCTCTCGGCTCTCAGATCAGCTGTTTTCTCACCCACTCCCAGCTCTAGCTGTCACTAGGCAGGACTGCAGGGAGCCGCTGATGATATTTATAGCAAGCCGCCGCTCTAAGTGATAGATGTCACCTTCACACCGCTGTCTCTGGAGCGCTGCATCAACCACCCTGCCCCACTAACAAGCTGCAAAGTGCTGCAGATGCACAAGAGGAAGTGTGTGGAGGTGGATGTTGTGTCTAGAGAGAGAGAGAGAGAGGGCACAAATACAAGCAAACAAATTAGTTTGTCATATTGTTTTCCCAGCCGACTTGTTTCTTGTTCCTTTGCCTTGCTTCTTGAAACCTTTTGTGCTGAGAAGTTTTCAAATGAAATAGTTTGTGACAAGTTTGAGAGTTGCATTCCTTACTTGTTGCATAGCTGAGTGATGAATGAGGAGGAGGGTGGATAAGACAGGTTTGACAAGACCCTTTCAGTTCTCACTTGGATGTTTTGGCTTGTCTCGTGCGGTTGTAGCTGCATTTCTTACGCAAGGATATCGTAGAGGATTTGCTCGTGATCGATCAGAGTGCAGAGTCGCAGCTTATCTAAATGTTACCACCAGCTGAGATTCTAGCAGAACAAACACAGGGAAACGCATGGCGTCTTGACGAACGAACTAAACATGAGCACATCACAAAACCACCTCCAGACAAAAAACACATACAGGCTCAAACCTTGAGCTTTGTTCCACCAGTGCAAAGTAAAAACCCCACAGCTACTGTCACTTTTACAGGAAGTCATCCTGACATTTTCAATCATCTTTTTTGACAGAGATATTTTTGGCACAAAAAACAGAGCTGTCCTTTGAAGGCGCCTGTAATACAAAATATATATCAAGTCTGTCTGACAAGTGGAATAAGCTTGTCATAAAGCTGAGGCTTGAGGAGAGGAGCTTCTGGCTGAGGGACTTAGCTTGTTCAGAAACCCAGACTCCTACTCCTAACCGAGTTGGAGTTGTTCGTCAAACCTCCACCGTTCACCCTAAAGGCGGTCCTCTGCTTAAACCTGCATTAGTTATTAACTTAAAGTGCACTGTAATCCTCAAACGGAGCAGTTGCTGTTTTGTTTACAGCAGGATGACAAATGAACCGTCTTGTTGGGTGTGCCTGGTATGCAGACATGTTTGAGGCATCAAAGAAATGTTTGATATCGATCAGCAGACAAGACTGAAGTGACAACGTGGCCAAGGAAGAGCACCTGCTGATAGTAAATATGTTGGGCATGTTGACTTATTCAAGGGTTTGTAGTATTCTTTCGTAGGAGCTTTTATAAAGGGAAGGAAATTCTGAGAAATACAGAGGCTCTTCAAAGTTTACGTTTCCTTTTGAAATGCTAGTAGTTTTGAGTTGAGATCATATCACCTGAGATATTTGTCAGTCCAGACATCTGTACAATCAAGAAAGTTATCGTCAGATTTAAAACTCAACTTCCTGCAACTTTTCCTGTGTTGCAGCACATGATTATGTTTTATTCTCTTTGTCATAATGCATATTTGGCTTTTATGAATTACAAGATAAACAGTGAAATAAACAAATTATGTTTTGAAAATAATAGGAAAGCACTCGGTTAAATATTTATATTTTAACCCTTATATAAATTAAGCTAATTTAAATGAATTTATTCATAACCTGAAAAAAAGCAATCAAAAAAATCCTACATTATAGTCAGAAAAGTTGGACAAATTGATGTCATAAATCCTTCAAGGTTGGAACAGATATTATAAGCTGTGACATCTATATGTGCGTGCTAATATGTGTGTTGGGGACTCTGGGTCACTGAATTGACCTGTCCCGTTCCAGGACAGCGATAAAGTAGCCACCGAGTTTCTGAAAGTCATGCCTGGCCGGGGAATGTGTTGACGTGGATTTAATTCATCTTGCCGTATGATCCTGGCTGTCTCTCTCCTCTGAGAACTGTTAGCTTGAATAGCATGTTGAAACATTTTACAAATGCTACTGGAAAGCATGGCAGCTGAAATCAAGAAAAACAGTGGTACATGACAAAACCAAAATGTTTTGGATTAACTGTAAAACAGCACAGTCAGTGCAAACTCATCTGTATGCTTAAAATACACCTTTTTACTGACACTTTTAGTTTTTATTACCAAAATCTTTTCTTAACGTGGTAATTTTCATACTCTTATCTCATTAACATGTTTTATAGATTAAACACAATTGTACTCAACTAAATATCTTGTTTTCTGGTGGTAGAATATACAAAATTCAATCTTCATTTATTCTAAAAATCTAAACTTTACACCAGTGGCGTTCAAGATGGAGCAGCTTTATGTTTTATTTATTTATTATTCTATATTTTTGCATCATTCATATAAAATAACTATCTTTGTAGCATTTTCGAAAAAACTATTGGATTTCTTCATCTCTTTCCATTTTTTTCTGGTCTGCAATATTTAACTGCAACATATGTATGTGCGTTGTAATCTTTTAAGGTGTGATCAAGGTTGTGTTTGAGGTAAGTTTTATTTGAATCTGCTGCCACTATCTGCGTTATAATTATTGATTGGATGTAGTTGTTTATATTTGCAGTGGCTATATTGTCATCTTGATAAATGTTTAATCTTTTATTATTGATATTTCTCTCAACTATCACTATTGAAATCTACAACCCAATTTATAAGTGTGTCCCAGCAGCTAATGACAGCGCTGACGTACAATAGTCAAAGATTTTACACATAAAACATCAAAGTTCACTAGAACAACTAAAATAAGTTCAACAACATGTTCAATAGTTGCCAACAGATGTTTTTTTTTTCTTGATTGCACTGTGTTTCTGTTTTCTGACATAAAAATTACTGGCATGTCTCACCTATGGAATATAAAGAAGAAGACGAGGTCTCTTTCTGGGACTGAATCATGACAAACAGCTGATTCTTCAGGAATTTAGTTGTCAAAAAATGCATCCATGCATCTTGATAAACAAGCGTAGCTGCATATCCCTCTTCCTCCTCAGAACAATCAGGCTGGTTGTGACGTCGGGATGTGTCAGGAAGAATTTGTGCCCGTTCAAGAGTTTCAGTGTCAACATGTACATGCATGAACCTTGTAAATGTGTGTGCATGAGTTAAAGTGAGAGACTAGAGACTGACACAGTGGACAAATGTCATCAACTCCTGCTGCTCGGGGGTCTGCTGTCACATGGGTGAAGAGTGAAGACGGGAGTAGTGGCACTGCTCGGGGAAACGGGGACAGAAAAGTCAAGGAACTGGGGGTTGGTGGTCAGACAGTTGGTGGACGATGTGACAACACAATCATGCTGAAAGCAGCCAGCCGGCCCCCATTGGCAGCCCAGGTTTCATTACCCAGCTTCCACCTGTCCTTTCTGCTTAAGCTCTTCTCAGCCCCCTTTTACCGCAGCAGGGACAGGATGGTTGAACTCCACGCTAAAGGCCGCCGGTAAAAACTAGAAGGAGGCGCGGCGTAAATGTGCCGCGTTTGCTTAGGAAAGATTTGCGTTGTCAGATGTTTTGAGGTGAAGCAGTGCAAGGTATTTACACCTCTATATATAGGGGGCATCCAAGCTCCATCGCAAATCACAGTCAAATGCAAATTGCTTCATCCACTTACATTGACATTACAAGCACCTATAAAACATGCCACAGTGTGCGTGTTGTGCACTGTGGGCTATCTATTTTAATCAGTGCTTTCAAGGCAGTATGTACTGGAGTTGAAGAGTTGTGTTTTTTTTTTTAGGTTGTGTTTAGGTTATTAATAGTCTCATTTTCACGGCTCTGATTGAATCAGCAGTGAGGACAGTGCATGTTCTGGAGACCAGCCGTGCTCCTTCCTGTTAATTAATGGATTGTTAATCATGATCTGCCTCTATAAATAATACCAGGGTGCCTTTGGTAAATGCTTGTGAACTGTAAACAAACTGACAATGAATCTTGTCCTAAAATACAACCTCTGCTTAGATAAGAGCAGGGGGAGGACGAGGGGTTGGTTGTTAAGACCAAGTTTCAGTTTGTGCACCCTACACCCATCTGCCTGTCCATAAATTTAATTGCGTCCATCAACAGTGAAATGCAGCTGGCACACCTCCTGCTCACTCACTAGGAGTCGAGTTTGCTTGGAGTGTGAAAATAAGATCTGCCAGCTTCAATAAATGCCTCTTAGCAGTGTGATCAGTCTGACATTCCAGCTATGTGCGACGTCCTCTGGCTAAGCTGTCTCATTAGCAGTGGGGGACTCCGTATTTGTTGCAGAGTTCAAAACTGTTTACAATGCAGCATAAAAGTCTGTGGTGGAGCCTCACGTCTTCACATTTTGCTGCTGCCAGGCTTTTGTGTCGTCTCTTTAAGTAGCTTCGTGTGGATTCTTTCTAGATGTAAAGATGTTTTTAGATGTTGGTTGCTAGTGTTTTCTTTTCACTTGTTTTCATTTCAGAGTTTGTGTTTGAATATTTTCAGTGCAATGCTCATGTAGAATATTTACTTTTCATATTTTTTTAAATGCCAGCCAGGAGATGAATCAGTGTTTTGTCTACACATAACTACCTAGTTGGTAAAGAACCTAGCTTTTAAATAGTAAATCAGGCACTTTTATGTCGGGAGCAAATGTTAATAAATAGTTATTTCTTTTACTTCTGCAAATTATCCGCTAAACAAGTTTGATGGGCATTTAGGTCTATTTTTGCACCTAAGATGATGTAAGCAGGCTAAAATACATCTCACCGTATCTGAAGCCGATCAAGCAATCAAAGAGACAGAGAATCACAGGACAAACGACAAACAAGGGAGATTTAGTCTAACCAGTTAACCAACTAGTCGTGGTTTTTGGGTGTTGGAAGAAACTAAGGAGTCTTGCATCCATGGAGAGAAGATGCTAACTTCATGTAGAGAGACAGCAGGCTGGGATCTGGGCAACCATGCCACAAAATGCTCCATTGTCCTGAGCACTTAGTATAATTTTTATCTCCTATGCATGAAACCATCATTTGAAAACTGCATTTTCCATTTACTCAGATAAAAAAAATAAATAAATACAAGCAAACCAGCGGGCAGCTTGACAAAAGCAATGACCTGGCAGAGACCAAAAGAAGCTGAGCTCAAGTCACAATGAGGGAGAAATGAATGAGGTACAAATCAGGGAAACAGCAAAACAACAACAACAACAAAAAGATAACCACAAATTAAATTTTTGATATCTATTCCGTTTAATTCCTGCTCCATGATCTTCCTGGGCCAACTCAGTGACTCTACACTTGTCCTCATGTCTCCGCTGGTCAGACTCAAAAGGCGGCTTGGCGGCCAGACTGTGGTGCTGATTATAGGTGACAGGGACACTGCTGGCCAGAGGGACCTGGAAATGTTGGCATGACGATGGTGAAAGGTCATTACCACAGAACTGTCAGCATCATCACTGTGACACAGTGTTGAAAAACCCGCAGAGAACAACAAGACTGTAGACTGGAGCACAATCACACTTTGTGTTTTTTTTTTTTTTTTTTTTTTTTTCAGAATTGCTTTGGTCCTAACACAAGCAGAAAAAAAAAATACATTTCATTATTTTGATAATGTGCATGGTGAGGACTAAGTGCTGCTTGGTAATCTTTGGTTGATTTAAAACTGAACAACATTTGTGCTCTTGTCTTATTTTCTTTGTTCCAAAGTGCTCCGTGTTTTTTACCCGGATGATGCATTTATTCACTTAAACCTACAGGGTGGTTTTATGAAATAGTCAGATAATACCAGTGTCACTTTTATTAGGGGTAGGGAAAACTATACCTACTCCATTGGTGTTTTATTTAGGCATATTTAATGTGACAGAGCTCATTTGAGACACAGACACCAGATTGAAACATAGGATTACAGTCTGTATTTCTTTCCTTTTTGCAACTTTTTCACGGCCACCTTGAGATCTCACTTGTTTCATTGTTCTGCGACAAGCTATCCTCACTTTGTTTTGTAAACCTTTGCTCATTCTTCACTGTGAAAAGATGCACATAAAATCTCTTTAGTAACTCACAACCTTGTCTTCCAGTTCCTGAATGCATGCAGATTTGCCTTTTGTTCTCTCTATGATTACTCCACACTCATCACTCTCTTTTAGCAAACTTTTAATATTTTCCGTGGTTATTAAAAGCAAGGACTGAACTGAACTGTGCGACTGTGCTGCTAAACACTTCAGTCTCTTTGACTGCCTTGCACTCTTTGTCTCTCCATTCTGCACTCTCCCTCTTATAACTTCTCGACTACAAGTGGGAGCAGAGGGCAGGGGAGGGAGTGATTGGAATTCATTATGGTCAAATGATTGCAAACTCTGAACGCCGAGAGGCTTTTCTAATCACAGCTGAATGGGCTGGAGAGTTAATGTGGGCAGGCTGTGGAGTGGAGGGGAAAGGAGGAGTGAGAACTCCATCGACAGTGTAGCGCTTTCAAGGGCTCTTCACGCAGCTCTAATGGTGGAATTGTTCTGACACTGAATGGATACATGAGATGTTGTGTTTCATGGTCATGACTCACTCCGTGCTTTGCGGAAAAAAAAGATTTTTATACATGATTTTCTTTCACAGAATAAGGTTGCTGCCTGAGGCATTGGTACTTGTTTCCTCAGCATGGTGTAAGATCGTTTAGCCAGTCGTTGGGAAATTGATCGAAACAATAGAGTAGGAGTAGATGCACAGTTTTTTGTTTGCTAGTAATGGGGGGAGAGGGGAGTACAGCATCATTTATATAGCCAATCAGTTTGTAGAGTCTTATTTTCTTTCATCCTGCTCATACTGTGTGGCACTATGAGCAGGATTGCCGCCGCTGTTGTTTGAGAATCTGTTTAACCAGTATGCTCATTTGCATCGACAGCAAGGTAGACGTGTTTGTTTAATCTGCAACATCTTATTTCAAATTATACATATCGCACCGAAATGTACTCAAATTATTTTTTTAGCATTGTTAAACCAGGATCCAGGATTTCTTCTGGTCCCCAAAACATCTTGGCGCTTCTGGAATGACTGCAGTCTCCTCTGAATACTGTATCCAGCCTGAGAGGACCACTGCTGCTCTGGATCTCTATGCTCCTCCTCTACCCGTCTGGACATGTTGGCACCCACTACAAAGGAGATGAATAGTTGGCCAACTGTGGGCATCTGAGGCCCGTGGATCAGAGGGAAGAGGAGATCACTCATTCTGCCATCTACTTGGCACAGGCTTTTGGGAGAGACTCGCTACAGATTAGCCTGCAGTGCTAACCTGTACGACAGCAGAACATTGGCGAAGCACACCAGTGGTGGAGGGACTCCCTGTAGACTTTAAAGACATATGTGCACATGGCAGTTCAAATTAAAATGCTGACACTAAGGTGGTTTCATCTCTTGGCTCTATCTTCCAAAGAGCCACCTGGCCAGTGCTGCATGCCTGTGCTCATCTCAGTCCTCATTGCAGATAACTGCTGGTGTTAGCCTAGAAATTTATAGCTCATGAATCCAGAGTCCATATGTCTCTGTTAGGCTTCGCATAATATTGAGTATATTATGCTACCTGCTGCTGGTTTTTCTAATTTGTCAGGATCTTTGAAAGTCTGGTCTGCCAGTAAGAGCAATAAATAGATGATAAATCTGATTATATTCTGTAATTAAATGAACTTTCTTAAGGCATTCACCCATTTTCAAGTGTCGCACAGTCAAACACCAACACACTGTGCATTGGGCTTTTTTACAAGTAATCCTCACTCAGGCAAACAAGTGAAATGCAGTGAAGTATGCAATACATCTGAAACCTCCAGAAAACGTTATAGTTACCTGAACAAAAGGTTGCAGAAAATGTTTTGCATCAAACACTGTATAACGGGATGCAAAATGTTTCTGAAGCAGGAACAACTACAACAATTTCAGGAACAAAGTTGCTCAAAGTGCTCCAAATACACAGTTTCTAAAAATGTAATTAAATCCAAGCTGCACGTCGACAAAGACCCTCGAGCCGCTACTGTTTTCAAGACAAAAAAAAAGATCAATTTGCTTCTGCTTTTATTTTGAATTGCCACTTTTCTCTCCATAAAAGAAAACTTCACAACTTTCAATTGTTCAGATCCAATCTAGTATAAGAGGCTGGAAAGATGGAGTCGTGATGGACCTTTTCAGAAGGTATCTCAGAAAAAAAGTGTCAGCAGCAACATCTTATATTCATACAGTTTTCCTCAAAATGATAAACATTTACAGCAGAAGACGAGCCGTTAATATTGCGCTTCACAAATGCAGGAGATGATACTGGCAACATCAATGGATTTAATGACTTTATTAGCCAATACAGTAACTACCCAAGGTCTAGCTCAGATGCAGCTTAACACGCCTCTCTGCTGAGACACTGTTATGCCCACAGGCCAAATCAAACTGATTAAAAACTAACTTGAAATGAGTTGATTATGAAAATCTCCTACAATGAATAATTTTTTTTATCCCACTTGAGTGGGATAAAAACAAAATGAATGTGCTTTTCACTGGACAAAAGGTCTCTCTGCTCAAGGATCTTATTAGTTAACATCATAACCTCTATGAAAAAGACATTCAATTCACTTCATTTATTACTTTGTGTGAGTACGCGTGTATAATATATATAAAAGAAATAAACATAAATGAATGTTTTTCTACTCTGCAGTCACTCAACAAGCAGAGCATTTATTCTGCAGTAGCTGGAGCTAACAGGGGTCTCACGCTTGGGAGCAAGCATTGAAAAGTGACATCATCTAAAACATAAAAAGTCACTTTCATGAACGCCCACGTCCACTCCTCGTCCTCTCTAATAGAGGATTCTAGAAGTTTTATCTGTGTTTATGGCTGTCGGATTCCTGAAGAGAAAATGACACGCTTCAGAAATGTGCGTTTGTGTTTGTGTGATGTCTGAAAGAGGTTGTCAGCCCAACCTTCATCCTCAGGGGGAGGTTTGTTGGTGACAATTTCTGACAAGTAAGCACAGACAAAGACAAAATAGTTTCTGCTCATGCTAAAACGCACTAAGAGCATCTACAAAAACAAAACCAGAATTGGCTTTATTTCATTCTTACCAGCTGCTGGATTAAACACAACTTAGACTTATAACACCTGTTAATGTAATAAAATGCAATGCTCCTTGTTTTTCCTTGTGTGGTCACTAATTTCACCTGAAGATTACTGTGACCTCAAGGCCAGAAGAAGCAACAGAAGTACAAAGTATTTTTGTTTAGTTGCAAGTTTGGCTTTTTATCTTAGTGCATGGAGGCAGAGTCATAACACTGAGATGCATCTTAAAATCTAGAAGAATAAATTCTGACACTAACGGTGGAAAACGCAAACCTTTACCCTCCAACATTCATACCGATTCAAATCAATTGAATGATTTCTGTTTAGATGTTCTTTAATTAATTTGCTCCAAGTTCTAAAAGCTACCATCAAACGAGAAAATAGGAACATCTGCAGTAATCCTATAAAATTAATTACAATTGAGAAATGTCTTTCAAGATTTTTATGAAGCCTAATCTTCTCAAATTTTAATCAGATCTAATATCTGCTGTATGTAGTAAAGTTCGCTTGACACCTGCAGAACTCATCTTGACTAAACATGACAGACCAGCTGCTAATGTAGCTTTGGCAGAAATGTTAGCATAACAAAAGTTGCGACTTATAGGTCCCTTACAACTACTTTAACTTGAAAGTGCTGCTTTGGTGCCTCAACGGTGTCTCTCCTAAAACAAATCCGTTTCCATCGCCAAAGGGCTTCCTCGTACTTCCATGGCGCCGGTTCTTTGTGACAGACAGAGAGAACCTACACATGTTCATGGATAACATGCCAGGCTGGGATTTGAACGGAGCCCTTCGTTAAACAGAGGCAGCGTTAACAGCTGCGCCACTTTGTGTTTAAAATTATGTTAATAAATTGAGAAGGTAAATATTAGGGCATCTATCAGCCAGGATTCCGAGATGAACAAGATTAGAGCAAACTTTAATGGTCATCCCCAACCCGTCTCCATCATATAAAATGGATCTTGTTTCCTAATCCTGGATTTTAAAAAAAATGAAGAAAGGAAATTGTAAGTTGTTTTTTTTTCTGTTTTGGTTGTATTTTTAATAAATTAGCTAATTTGTAGCTTACAGGTAGATTTGGTTTGAAAGTCACCGGCATAATTCATGTGTGTTGAGGAGGCAACTGCTGGACACCTGGCTCTGCAGCCTCCACCAGATTAGTGCAATGTGCAAAGTTTTCTAACACATTTCATTTGATTTACAGTGAAGAATGAAAGAGATGCTGCTCTAACACTTTGAAAACCTGATTTAGATTCTGTTGATCTGACCTTTGACCTTTCCTGTCCATGTCTGCTACCGACTGAAGAGGTCATGTTAAGATGAAGTGACTTATGTTTCAAACCAGACTGGATCTCTGGGATGCGTTCGATCGCACAAACTAACAGCTAGGTAGAAAATTGTATCGCTGAAAACCAAATTGGTTCCTTTTAGTTGTATATTTTATCTATATATATATATTTGTTTACTTTATTAACAAGACTCTTGATAAAAATAGAAGCAAATCTCTACAAGGCATATCTCTGCTTCTGGCATTTTTTTATGTAAAGTAGGATACATGAACTGTTCGACACTGACAGGATGTAACACACAGGCTGAAATATGCTGAAAAAAATTTGACTAACAAAACACAGATCTTCTATTTATTTCGCTGCATAAGCTTCATAATATTGTTTATTCATTAGCATTTTGTGAATAAGTATCATTCCTGGTTAAACAGCATGTGGCAGGGACAGATTGTAACTGCGTTAGGAATCCCTGTTTTGTGTATTTATCTCGTAGGTGCATGTGGTGTGTTTTTGGTGAGTCACTGGTTGCTTGGCTGCAGTGGTGCCTGGTTCATTACCCCCCTAATGACGGACTGATTGAGGAGCCTTAAGAAGCTGTTCCTTCTCTTGCTCTCCTTCTGTTTCTCTTTTTCAGCTCTCATCCACAACACGCGTTTCTTTCTGATTGAATTTTCATTGCCACAACTGACCAAAAAAACCACATGCCAGTCATCAATGTGCGAGTCAATGTCAGTTTATTTATTTCTCCTGATTTAATCATCTTAAATGCTGTGTACAAATATATTACAATAAATCTATATCCACCCAAATGCATGCATATATGCCCATGCCTATCCACACGCAACATGCTGCATTAAATTTGCATGCCCCCATAAAGTGTGACGTTATCCACATCAAAATATAATTTAAACTTGGAGCTTTGTGTGTTTTTCTGTGCTCTGTCATGTACATGAAAAGCAGTGGTAAAGACGTAAAAAAGACCTGGCAGAGCTCCGTGCTCTGCTTCCCACAGATAACATTCACTTATTAATTTGTTCCCGTTATAAAACCAACAGATTGTACATTTAAAGCTGGTGTCAACTCATGTTAGATGCTCCCATTCATTTCAGAGGAATGAGGGGGCTGAAGTGCCCAACGCTTAGTGAATCTATCTACGACGGTTGTTACATGAAATGGGGAAAAATAATACGCATTTCTTCAGCCTTGCTACCAAGTCTTTTTTTTTATTTTAATTAACCATCTGTTAATACTCCTCTGCTATTTTGGACTGTATGCATTCCAACAAAAGTATAAATACAGCGATTAAGATAAGGCTGTTATTATATGAAAATGTATTTTCATTTTAATTGGATTAATTCATCTGAGTCTATGAAAAGTAGTCTAAATATAGTGTTTGTGTTTTTTGTCTTGTGATATTTTGCTAAGTGGGCAACTTGTGTACTTACCCTTTTAAATGATAATAATAAACAAAAAAAAAATCTTCAAACATAGACGTGAAAATCTTCTATATCAGCAATACTGTGCAGCATTTCGTGAAATAAATCATCAGCTTGGTTGCTTTGATGCTGGTTTTTATCTTTTGCATTTATTTACCAATAACTAAATTGTTGAAACCGATTATGTGAAAACACACCCAGCCTGCCAGCACACCTTCAGTGGACACACTGACGGGTCAGACTGATACAGGAATGCTTTGCTGAAGTATTTGGGTAATTGTGCTCCTTCCCTCTCAATGCTGTCAGTGTTACCCCTCAGGTAGAGACACTTTTCTACAAATTCACGGCAGACAAAGAGAGAGAGGAAACGTGGAGGGGAGCCATGCCGCAGGAATTCATCTGCCTGATCAAACAGGCCGTCGTGTTCATAATCATATTTGCATTAGGCTATGGCAAATGGCTCTTGCAGGGGTCACTGTTCCTGCACCGGCCTTTATCTTGTCGTGTTGTAGATACTCTAATGCAAACACGCATGGATTTACATGGGGATGACCCACACTTTGCCTGTTTTCTTACATCCATTTTTTTGTCACTTTCCGTTTATTTGACTTTGTAATATTTCTGCACTTCCTCCTCTCTTCTGCTTGTTTGACGGTCCCTCTTCCACTCATTCTGTCTCCCTGCCTGGTGTCTGTTTCACGGTTGACTCTCCTTGTTACAACATCATTCATTGATTTAAGAATTGCCAGGAGCATTGATCTGAAACAGTACTGCTCCAATGTGTTTTCCTGCCTGTTGGTCTGCTAATGACACGGAGGAACACTCCCTGCTGTAGCAGCACATACTCTGTATGAATAATAGAAAGTAAAGCTTCATGTTTTCATATGCCATTTTCCTACCAGATGGGTAGACCAGATAAAGGATCAGCATTAAAGTGTGTTATGCAGTTAAAAAGATGCCAGATAGTTCAGGCTCATTATTTTAGCATTGTGTGAAAAACACTTTTACACTGTTGCCTTGTTAAACAGTTTAGATTGTGAGTCTGTTGTGGTTTTAATGTCATTTGAAGGACAGGAAATAAGTAATCTGTGACTTCCTCACAGAGATCAACATCTGTTGCAGCCTCATAACTGCAGAACTTGCTTTTCCTTTCAGACACATGCTGTCAACTTTACTCATAACTAAACAGTCATAAAGGCTAATGTGCTGAACTGTGGGAGCCGTAATGGCACGGAAAATATCAGGAAAAACTAAATGTGACTGAGGATTTCATCTTCTCTTCACAAAACTTAAAAAAAAATAAAAAAATAAAAAAAAACAGAGGGAGAAGGAGGAGCTGATGGTGGGAGGCGGGGATTTGAGGAGGCCAATCAGCAAAGATCTGTTTGTAAATATGGGATGATTATTAAAATGGACGGCGGGTAATTGGCTGACATCAATTACCCTCCGATGAAGAAAACCATCAATTGGTTTTCTTTTGTAGCACAATAACTTTAATACTTAACCAGATATATTGACGTTCAACAGGCAAAGTGTTGTGGCAGTAAAAATATGTTTTGCAGCCGAGGATGAATAAGTTACTTTTTATGCTTGCTAGGGAATTTTCAAAACTTGGGCAGTGACAAAGTTAAATACTTTAAAGTTGTTTAAGTTGCAGTTTTAAACAAGGAAGATATTTAGATTGTAATCATACTTGCAATTGCATCTTTTACTGCTAAATGCATATCTCAGAAAAACTTACATTTGTTCCTATACTCTAAATCAGATCAGTATCTGGAAGCCTCCATCTACCTGCTGTGAAAATATAGAAAACATGGACTACAGAGTTTAGCAAAATGCTGAAATAATATTCTATCTTAACCTGGACGGTTGTGTAATTTGCTTGCACAGAGTAAAGTAAAAGTGAGTTCAAGTGGGTGTTGAAAGTGTCTGCTTTTTAATAGTGCATCTTTATTAAAAGATATTCCTAGGAGTGTAGACTGAAGACGAACAGAGAGTGCTAGACGTCGACCTGAGGAAAGCTTTGTGCTGTAGATGCCCACATTAGGAAGGATAGCTGTCGACAGGGGAGGGAATGTCTCCTAACACACAGTCCAATACCCTGATGGCGGTTTCCCTAGAAACCAGAGAAATCTGACACACAAGCACTTTGAACACACACCTCCTTCACACACACACACACGCACGCACACACACAGATTCAGTTTATACACATACAATCTTCCACAACATAGTAATCTTTAGAGGTGCATAATAGTCTGTTGGATTGGCAATACAGAAGCCTGAATGGAGGCGGTGAGGAAGGCAGAAATGAGGGATATGGATTCAGAGTAAGAGAAGTATGTTGTGAAGGGGTTGTTGGGTTTGATGCGGCCTGGATAATGAATTATTCATCACAGCCAGTGCCAGACTTCTCAGATGGATTCATTATGGGGGTTGACCAGGTAATATAAGGGTTGTCAAAGAAAACACTACCAAAGCAGTCGAAAGAGAAGCAACTGAAAGGTGTGTGTGTGCATGAAGAGGAGAGAGTGTGTGTGTGTGTGTCCGTCTTCCACCTGGCCCTGCCCTGGAGCAATGGTGAAGAGGTGACCCTGCCATGGTAATAATGTGCTGGGGATTACAATTTGATGGAACCCAGCCACAAGGGTTCTTGCCTGCCCACTCGAATGACAGCTTGTTGCTACCGGGACTGCTACACACGGCCCACTTGATGCACATATACTCACACACACACCTTTTCCTGCTGCTTTTCTTTAGCCAGGTCTGTGTGAAGTGATACAAAACAGAGTGAAGAAAGATTAGGAGAAATTCAAGAGACAATGAAAGTGGAGGAATGTTTTTTTTAGGCAGTTTGAAGACATGATTAACAAAGCTAATGTTAAATAACAAAGCTAATGCTAACTAACAAAGCTAATGCTAATTAATGCTAAATAATGCTAACTAACAAAGCTAACACTCGCTAACAAAGCTATTGCTAACTAACAAAGATAATGCTAACTAACAAAGCTAATGCTAACTAACAAAGCTAACGCTAGCTAAAAAGCTAATGCTAACTAATGCTAACAAAACTAACACTCGCTAACAAAAATAATGCCAGCTAACAAAGCTAATGCCAACCAACAAAGCTAATGCCAGCCAACAAAGCTAATGCTAACTAACAAAGATAAAGCTAACTAACAAAGCTAATGCTAACTAACAAAGCTAATGCTAGCTAAAAAAACTTATGCTAACTAATGCTAACTAACAAAGCTAACGCCAGCTAACAAAGCTAATGCCAGCTATGAAAGCTAATGCTAACTAACAAAGCTAACGCTAGTTAACTAGGTATCTTTATCAGTCAGAAGAGTATCTTTATGAAGTGGTTTGAACCATATATTCACGCTCTGTATTGTTGGTAATGAACCTGAAAAACAGTCATTGTTTTTAGAGAATGCCTTTGTTTCCATCTGTGGAGAACTCTTGACATTTGCTTTAGCTCTGCACACAGCCTTAAACTCTGAGGGTTGACAGTTATAACTACACGCTGTTACAGCAAACACATATAATTAATTAGACAAATGTGATACTGTCGTCGCAGATAATTGTTTGTTAACGCATCGGGAAGCTGAGCATAAGCCAATCAGCCAATTAGCGAATGAGACAGACCGTCAGTCAGTGCACACACACTCTGGTGCTGCTGAAGAGAGATGTATTCAGGTCCTCTAATGGCCCTGTCAGGAATGTCTGCTTTCATTACACTTCACTTATCTGATCAATCTGAACACCGACTTGATTGTGTTGAATCTCCAGCGTTCCCTATGCTAAAATGTCTGAATTAAAAAGTTGTGAGAGTTATTTCTACTGTTATGTTGCTCCTATTAGATTTCAACATTTTCCAAACCAGGTGTCTCCACATGAACATCCCAGGAATTAAACTTTGAACTCAAATGAGTTTGGATCCATTATATTAAAGTGGGTCTCTGATTAGAATATCATTGAAAAGCTTATTTATTTTCAGTAAAGGTTTTCAAATTAAATACAAACTTTACTTTGTATTTATCCAATCTAAAAAGACTGGATAAAGCACTCTGTGAACAGCGACGTTGAAAGTTCAGTGCACGGATATCGGATACTTGTTCAAGAAGGCTCAGGAAGCATCACATGACAAAATCTCTTAATTCAGATTTATTGCACCTGGTGTTGATTGTTGTGGTCATCAGTCCCTGCGGTTATTTCCACTACAGTGCAGATATTGTGCAGCATTTCTTTCCATTAGTTGAAGTGAGTCCGAGCTGCCCATATATTGGATAGTGCTACAAAACCACTGACAAGAGGTCAAAGTTGGGTTTACTCTACACATCAGCATCATTTATTGGGATTAAAAAAAACTAAAAGGAAACAGTTTTTCTTCTTGTTGACTTTGGGTTTTTTTCTTCTCCATTGTTTCATGTGCAAAAGGTTGAGTCACTGGCTTAATATTTGCCCCTGAAATTAGAAAACACCCAATTATTTTTCATAAATCCCTCTTAAATGTTCATAATCTCTTTTGTTACACAAACTGTCTGCAGTGTTCTCCTCGTTTTCATGTGTTGACTCATTCACTGAAAATAAGCCATAATCCTTCTCTTGTGGCAGGGTTTTTCTTCAAAGCTCTTGGAAATTGGAACATAAGAGTAAGGCAGGGGCAAAGTACTTAAAAACAAGTGATTATTGGCAGTAAATCACTAATAACAATGTTTCCATTAATATGCTGATCTTTCTTGTAAACAAGACAAGACTGGAGTGACATAATGCATTTCTAAAGGTGTTTTTTTTAACCTCACAAGTCCTTTATTACTCGTTTCTTGCTTAGAAAACAACTCCAGTGTTTTTTTTTTGTTTGTTTTTTTATTATTGTCCTTTCTCTTCTGAAAAGGCAAAAATAAGCATCAAGTAATAAGATAATTTATTCTGGTTCTCAATGGTAGAAGTTTAAGTGAATCAGAGTAGTCTTGACATTTGCTGTATTTTGGTCAGAGAAAACATCGGCCTTATAATAAAATGATATTGTAAAGTTTATTCTGTTTGTCAAATGTGAATGTAGACATGCTGTAGAAGTGCAGCAGGGACTGGGATTGAAAAATAAAACAAAGCAGAGCAGAAGTCTGGCAGAGGAGAGGGGTTAGTAAGAACAGAAAATGAATGCAGAAGGACTGCCAAGCAGCAGTGGAGAGAACTGACACTCATGATTGGGTCCATACCAAGGAGGCAAATAAAAGAAGCCCCCTAAGCCCTTGTAATCAGTAGAGAAACAGACAAGACCATGCTGATTTTTCTTTTCTTTTTTTCCCTGCCTAAGCCCTGGTTGTGTTTAGGGTCCAATGCTAGTCGTTTGGGGTGGGGGTGGGGGGGTTTCTGCCAAATGGCGCCACACATCAAAGCCTGAGCTGTTACACTTCTTGCCTACTCACATCAGTGTCCTAGGGATTAGCATTAGCATTAGCATAATTGAGGTTTATGTACAGATGCTTAGCGCAAGGACTTGATGGGTCTCTATTCTGGAATGGGAATGTGTTGTGTAATGTGGATTTTGCATCCATTCTGCTTAAAACTATGAACGCCACCCCCAGAGTCTAACACACCACGTAAAGTGTGTGTGCGTGTGATGACGGCTTTGAACAAAAACACTCCTACAATGTTTTGATCCCATAAGGACAAATTCACATACAATTTCTCCATATATTGTTCATTTCTAAGAAAACACTGATATAACACAGAATGTAGGTTGTACAATTATGGATGGAAAACAAACAAATGCATTCTCTGGTTTTAGCTACTGCATCACCAATATTCATATCTTAACTTTGACAAACAAGCATATTTCACTGAAGATCTCTACACCCATATGGCTCAAACATCTTGCTTTTTTTGCAGTTCGGTTTCTTTTTTGTAGACTAGATTGATGCACCATCATATTTTCATGTTAGGGTCTAGATAGGTAACTAACGGCAACAGATTTTAACCACCTAAATAAGTCATGCGTAGCAACATAAAATGCCTAATTAATACGTATATAGAACCTTTATGACAAGATGAAGTAGGCTAAGAGATCAGATCTAATGGGATTTAAGATCAGCTGTGAACCGAGTCATAAACATCCATCAGTGTTAGAAAGTAAAGATTCTTGGCACATGAATGGCATTCATGTGTCAAGCCTGTCCGCCATCTGGCAAAATAAATTTTGAATGATTTTACAAGACTTTTGGGAAAATATTCACTGGACTGATGGGACAAATGGAAGCTTTTTGGACAACGTGCATTTCATCACTTGTTGCTAAAGTGTCTCAGAAAAAGAACATCATCAAACATGGCGTTGTAGTGTAAATATATGAGGCTGCTGTAGATCTTTTCATGTATTTTAAAATGAAATAATAATTTGAAACCTACATTTTTTTATTTTATTTACTCAACTCATCTTTGCCTCACATTTAATTTGTTTGTTACCTTAAATATTTAAGTTTGATTTATATAAATAGAATCAGTTGAAATCTGTATGATTCATCATGGAGGAACTGCAGAGTGAACAGATTCTTCTTTTTTTTTTTTTTACTCGTTAAAGGCAGGCTCCAGGAGAAATTAAAGTGGTGTGATAACAGTAGCCTGTGTTGATATTTGCATTTATTTGCATGGAGACTTCATTCTTAGTGTTTAAGTTTGGACGTTGATTGCAACAATCTGTTTTTCACCTCTGCACACAAAGCTCACAGTATAACAATAGTTTGTTCTGCTTCCCATTTTGAGACGGTTACAGTTGCGAGACAATTTCTGGAGGTCATTTAATCGTCTCCGAGTTTGTCAATATTTGAATGCAATATTGTGCCTTTGATTTGCATGTCGGTGCAGTTTCGAGCTTGTGCTAGTCTGTGACTGTGGGAGCTGTTGAAAAGAACATGTGTTTGGTTAGAGGGAGAAAGCTGCATGCAAACAAAGTGGTTGGATACCTGTTACGTATTTGCATATATTTTGGGAAGCATACTTACAAGTTCAGCTGTGCACATTTACCTGTTCAGTGTAGCGCACAGGTGTGAGGCAATAAGTTTAAGCCAACCTTTTCCCACAGAAACTTCCACTATGATACATTGCAGTTACCTTCTTTGTTTTATTTGTCCATATTACAAAAATATTACAAAATATTTTCTTGACCATAATTTGAAAGACTGGAACAAGATGATACACAAGTAAAATGAATGAAATTGTGGACAATCCTGAACATCCTCTTCATACAGATAAAACATCTAAATTATTATCTTTTGAGTAAGGTAGTGGACAAAATAACATATCATTTCAATATACAAAGCGAAATAAAGATATTTATTTTGAAAAAGCTTTGTAAAAAATAAAAAGCAAAATAAAAATAGAAACTCCTAAATTAAACTTTCTGGTGCAGATAATGCAATTCTTCTTCTTCTTCTTCAAAAAAAAAAGCACATCAGCAAGGCCCACAAGGCTCCAGATAAGTACGTCCCAGTGGTGGCTTGTTAAATGAAATGTATTTTTCAGCCTGAAATTATACATCAGGTTCTCACATTGGGGCTAAATTTAGCTTAAAAGTAGCTTTCTGCTCTATAAATATTGACATATCGATGAAAATAACAGAATATTACTAGGCTTCCTGTGTCACATTTGCTCACAACGCTAATAAAACATTTTTGTTTTTGCCCCATAAAGACTTTGGAAACATAGAATCTTCAAAAATCGAATCCACAATCTGACGTATTCAATGAAGAGAAAGGTAATAATATCATCCTCGCCCTCATTAGAAGTAATTGACCGTTAAAGATCACTGAGAGCGAGGGGTAATAAACCTCAGGCTGGAGGTCACACTTGTGCCGTCTAATGCAAGTTTTTATGAGTCCGTGCAGCGCTTGTCAGAGCTGGGGGAATAGTGTCATAGAACGGGATATTTAATATTTAATGGGCAGATTAAACTAAAACAAACTGTTTTATGAGTGACATTATGAGTGCAGTGCAGTTTGTGTGTAAGAGGTAACACAAAGTTTTCACACTTTTACCCTTATAAATATATCTTATTGCTCTACACTTTTGCTAAATTGAAAAACAATACAAATACATTTTTTCTTGATGTATATTTTCTAAATATTTTTTAAGAGCTATTGTTTAAGAAGTGAGCATTTTGAAATCATGCTATTAAACAGATGAGGACTTCGCCTAATGCACAGTAACTCCTAAAGAGCTTTTCTTTCTGAAACTATGGATTGTTGACATGTCAGATATAAGAACCAAATAAGCTTCAGTCATGATAATGTTTTGACAGAGACTCGTGTTTTTGTCTTCTGAATGTTTTACAGGTGCCAACGCGTCGTGAAATATTTCAGGATTGTTAATATTTCTGCTAGCTTTGGTTTAAAGGAACTATAGTCTGACCAACATATTGTCTTGGAGTCTTGACTGCACTGATGGAAACAATAAGGTTGGGCGATATAAACTAAAAGTCATCATGTGGTATTTACTGTGATAAAATTAAAAGTGACAACAACAAATAATCTCTAATTTTCAGTCTTTTGTTGGAAACTATAGCCCCATAAACACTAATACCCCTCTGAGAAAATAAACCCCATTTTGAAATGTGCTTCTTCAGGACGCCAGGTTTTTCTTTTTGCTAAAACTGTGTATAGCAACTGGGTTTAATCATAATTTTGATTTTGATATTTATGCCCTCTTAGAAACAGCTGTGGAGAAAATGTAAATAATCTTGACAAATATTGTCAGTTATTTGGNCATCAACCAGTTCTATTACTTTACTTTCTGCCAGCAGATGGTCTGCGCCAAGATCTCCCACTTGAATGGCAAGAATCATCTGCATAAAATTATGCCCATCAAAATCTTGCTTTTGGACCAGATTTTCCCTTCAGTTTTTGCTCTTTTTTTGTAGATTTCTGTGCCAACACGATCAAAACAGATTGGCAGAGTTTTAACACCAGTTTGAATACGTTCCTATTAATCATTAGCAGATAAATAAATATAATGTTTAAGCAACTCCTGAGAGTGATTCTTGTTTTTCGTCTCTGAATATTTGTTGTTTAGCTAAGGCAAAAACTTTGGTTGTCAGAATACTAAAAATGCATCAAACTTTCTTCATTTTTGACTTTGACTTCATTTTTGGATAACAGCGTAGTGAGTCATACTATTTGGGTCTTAAACTGCATTAAATGAAGTTAATAATTTTGATATCTTGATTTATTGAGTTAATATTGGAATTAAAAGTGAAGAGTTGATTTGTTTTAAATAAGCACCATATTACAAAAAACAACTGTAGACAAAAAACAATTAAGTGTGGTATGAACAGAAAAAGATACTAAACATACCTGCATATTTACGTTTGTTCAAATATAAAAAACACAACTGGAGTTGGGTTTTTTTCTTCATTAACTTGCACTGAGTAAGATTATGGATTATCATTTGAAATTGACCCACCAGCTTTAATTATGTAGACCACTATTGCATATTACAAGGAGTAAACAAAGCTCCCAATTTAACAATTTATTTTATGTATTTATGTTTGTATCTTAATATGCTTGAAAACCTGGCCAGCGATTTCTTTTCATGCACAGTGTGCTTCATTTCCTCAAGATAACCAGCTGGAGGCGTTGGCTTCTCTACTCAAGCTAGATTTAAGAGTAGTTGGTGTTTTCTCAGTACAATTTAGCTAAATATTTTAACTACAAGCTACATTCCACCACACTCATTTCTACGATGACCAAAGGTGTGCGCAAATTAAAACCCAAGGTTTTGCAGCAGCCCATAAACGTCACTGGCTCCCTGAGAGACGTGCTCGTTTGGTCACCAGGATGCCGTTTTGGAAATGTAAACAAATCTCCTTAGCTGAAAAATGTTGCCTTCTTTTATCTAAACACTTTTAGCAAACTTCACGTCACATCGTTCAGCTGCCGTTCTTGCAAAAATAGTTTTAGTGTGATTATACAGAAGGCTCGCAACCTTTTCTAACAATTGGAAAAAAACATCTGACTCATTTCCAGCTGCAGAGGTTTATGGCTTCTTGTGTGATGACAGATAAACGCTGTGCTTTCAGGAGGCAGAAGGAACACCTTAGAAATGGGTGGATGTTTATTCATACCTGTGGCACAAAGTTAATCCCGGGTTTTTATGGAGGCAGTTTTGCACATACGCCTCTTTTTTGTTTGTTTGTTGATTTAGGAAACGCCTGCTGTTTTAATCGCAGTTGAAAATAAGATCCCCCTGTTGAACCGGTTTACCTCTTAAATTGAAGTAGTCACAGCTGATTAAACAAGAGCAAAGCATTCAGTATTCATTGTTTGCTGAAAAGCCTCTTTTGTTTACCCTCTGTCGGTTACTCCTATGAAGAAAATGTAACAAATGGATTATGAAAAGAAAAAGACTAAGATGGTTTAAATGACTATAACCCCATGTTCAAACAGATTAACATGGTTCCTGGTGATTTATTACCCAGGTATGAGCTTTGCAATGAGCATAACTAAAGGTTTGTACCTTCAGTATTGCTCTGAATACCTTGGTTTTTTATTTATTTTTTTATTTTTGGTCTTTGCAGACACAAAACTTGTATATAAAAACACTTTGGGTGTGCCTTGTATCTGAATAAAAAGATGAGCACTTTGATTGTGACACAAAACGCACCAGACAGCAACTCATCCCAGCCTTTCTTTCAGCACTAAATTCTCCCTCCGCCGTCCATCTCTCGGCTCTCAGATCAGCTGTTTTCTCACCCACTCCCAGCTCTAGCTGTCACTAGGCAGGACTGCAGGGAGCCGCTGATGATATTTATAGCAAGCCGCCGCTCTAAGTGATAGATGTCACCTTCACACCGCTGTCTCTGGAGCGCTGCATCAACCACCCTGCCCCACTAACAAGCTGCAAAGTGCTGCAGATGCACAAGAGGAAGTGTGTGGAGGTGGATGTTGTGTCTAGAGAGAGAGAGAGAGAGGGCACAAATACAAGCAAACAAATTAGTTTGTCATATTGTTTTCCCAGCCGACTTGTTTCTTGTTCCTTTGCCTTGCTTCTTGAAACCTTTTGTGCTGAGAAGTTTTCAAATGAAATAGTTTGTGACAAGTTTGAGAGTTGCATTCCTTACTTGTTGCATAGCTGAGTGATGAATGAGGAGGAGGGTGGATAAGACAGGTTTGACAAGACCCTTTCAGTTCTCACTTGGATGTTTTGGC
Source organism: Poecilia formosa (assembly GCF_000485575.1). Lineage (NCBI taxonomy): Eukaryota > Metazoa > Chordata > Actinopteri > Cyprinodontiformes > Poeciliidae > Poecilia > Poecilia formosa. The sequence continues at coordinate 1,196,802 of NW_006800092.1, read as the reverse complement.
TTGTCTCGTGCGGTTGTAGCTGCATTTCTTACGCAAGGATATCGTAGAGGATTTGCTCGTGATCGATCAGAGTGCAGAGTCGCAGCTTATCTAAATGTTACCACCAGCTGAGATTCTAGCAGAACAAACACAGGGAAACGCATGGCGTCTTGACGAACGAACTAAACATGAGCACATCACAAAACCACCTCCAGACAAAAAACACATACAGGCTCAAACCTTGAGCTTTGTTCCACCAGTGCAAAGTAAAAACCCCACAGCTACTGTCACTTTTACAGGAAGTCATCCTGACATTTTCAATCATCTTTTTTGACAGAGATATTTTTGGCACAAAAAACAGAGCTGTCCTTTGAAGGCGCCTGTAATACAAAATATATATCAAGTCTGTCTGACAAGTGGAATAAGCTTGTCATAAAGCTGAGGCTTGAGGAGAGGAGCTTCTGGCTGAGGGACTTAGCTTGTTCAGAAACCCAGACTCCTACTCCTAACCGAGTTGGAGTTGTTCGTCAAACCTCCACCGTTCACCCTAAAGGCGGTCCTCTGCTTAAACCTGCATTAGTTATTAACTTAAAGTGCACTGTAATCCTCAAACGGAGCAGTTGCTGTTTTGTTTACAGCAGGATGACAAATGAACCGTCTTGTTGGGTGTGCCTGGTATGCAGACATGTTTGAGGCATCAAAGAAATGTTTGATATCGATCAGCAGACAAGACTGAAGTGACAACGTGGCCAAGGAAGAGCACCTGCTGATAGTAAATATGTTGGGCATGTTGACTTATTCAAGGGTTTGTAGTATTCTTTCGTAGGAGCTTTTATAAAGGGAAGGAAATTCTGAGAAATACAGAGGCTCTTCAAAGTTTACGTTTCCTTTTGAAATGCTAGTAGTTTTGAGTTGAGATCATATCACCTGAGATATTTGTCAGTCCAGACATCTGTACAATCAAGAAAGTTATCGTCAGATTTAAAACTCAACTTCCTGCAACTTTTCCTGTGTTGCAGCACATGATTATGTTTTATTCTCTTTGTCATAATGCATATTTGGCTTTTATGAATTACAAGATAAACAGTGAAATAAACAAATTATGTTTTGAAAATAATAGGAAAGCACTCGGTTAAATATTTATATTTTAACCCTTATATAAATTAAGCTAATTTAAATGAATTTATTCATAACCTGAAAAAAAGCAATCAAAAAAATCCTACATTATAGTCAGAAAAGTTGGACAAATTGATGTCATAAATCCTTCAAGGTTGGAACAGATATTATAAGCTGTGACATCTATATGTGCGTGCTAATATGTGTGTTGGGGACTCTGGGTCACTGAATTGACCTGTCCCGTTCCAGGACAGCGATAAAGTAGCCACCGAGTTTCTGAAAGTCATGCCTGGCCGGGGAATGTGTTGACGTGGATTTAATTCATCTTGCCGTATGATCCTGGCTGTCTCTCTCCTCTGAGAACTGTTAGCTTGAATAGCATGTTGAAACATTTTACAAATGCTACTGGAAAGCATGGCAGCTGAAATCAAGAAAAACAGTGGTACATGACAAAACCAAAATGTTTTGGATTAACTGTAAAACAGCACAGTCAGTGCAAACTCATCTGTATGCTTAAAATACACCTTTTTACTGACACTTTTAGTTTTTATTACCAAAATCTTTTCTTAACGTGGTAATTTTCATACTCTTATCTCATTAACATGTTTTATAGATTAAACACAATTGTACTCAACTAAATATCTTGTTTTCTGGTGGTAGAATATACAAAATTCAATCTTCATTTATTCTAAAAATCTAAACTTTACACCAGTGGCGTTCAAGATGGAGCAGCTTTATGTTTTATTTATTTATTATTCTATATTTTTGCATCATTCATATAAAATAACTATCTTTGTAGCATTTTCGAAAAAACTATTGGATTTCTTCATCTCTTTCCATTTTTTTCTGGTCTGCAATATTTAACTGCAACATATGTATGTGCGTTGTAATCTTTTAAGGTGTGATCAAGGTTGTGTTTGAGGTAAGTTTTATTTGAATCTGCTGCCACTATCTGCGTTATAATTATTGATTGGATGTAGTTGTTTATATTTGCAGTGGCTATATTGTCATCTTGATAAATGTTTAATCTTTTATTATTGATATTTCTCTCAACTATCACTATTGAAATCTACAACCCAATTTATAAGTGTGTCCCAGCAGCTAATGACAGCGCTGACGTACAATAGTCAAAGATTTTACACATAAAACATCAAAGTTCACTAGAACAACTAAAATAAGTTCAACAACATGTTCAATAGTTGCCAACAGATGTTTTTTTTTTCTTGATTGCACTGTGTTTCTGTTTTCTGACATAAAAATTACTGGCATGTCTCACCTATGGAATATAAAGAAGAAGACGAGGTCTCTTTCTGGGACTGAATCATGACAAACAGCTGATTCTTCAGGAATTTAGTTGTCAAAAAATGCATCCATGCATCTTGATAAACAAGCGTAGCTGCATATCCCTCTTCCTCCTCAGAACAATCAGGCTGGTTGTGACGTCGGGATGTGTCAGGAAGAATTTGTGCCCGTTCAAGAGTTTCAGTGTCAACATGTACATGCATGAACCTTGTAAATGTGTGTGCATGAGTTAAAGTGAGAGACTAGAGACTGACACAGTGGACAAATGTCATCAACTCCTGCTGCTCGGGGGTCTGCTGTCACATGGGTGAAGAGTGAAGACGGGAGTAGTGGCACTGCTCGGGGAAACGGGGACAGAAAAGTCAAGGAACTGGGGGTTGGTGGTCAGACAGTTGGTGGACGATGTGACAACACAATCATGCTGAAAGCAGCCAGCCGGCCCCCATTGGCAGCCCAGGTTTCATTACCCAGCTTCCACCTGTCCTTTCTGCTTAAGCTCTTCTCAGCCCCCTTTTACCGCAGCAGGGACAGGATGGTTGAACTCCACGCTAAAGGCCGCCGGTAAAAACTAGAAGGAGGCGCGGCGTAAATGTGCCGCGTTTGCTTAGGAAAGATTTGCGTTGTCAGATGTTTTGAGGTGAAGCAGTGCAAGGTATTTACACCTCTATATATAGGGGGCATCCAAGCTCCATCGCAAATCACAGTCAAATGCAAATTGCTTCATCCACTTACATTGACATTACAAGCACCTATAAAACATGCCACAGTGTGCGTGTTGTGCACTGTGGGCTATCTATTTTAATCAGTGCTTTCAAGGCAGTATGTACTGGAGTTGAAGAGTTGTGTTTTTTTTTTTAGGTTGTGTTTAGGTTATTAATAGTCTCATTTTCACGGCTCTGATTGAATCAGCAGTGAGGACAGTGCATGTTCTGGAGACCAGCCGTGCTCCTTCCTGTTAATTAATGGATTGTTAATCATGATCTGCCTCTATAAATAATACCAGGGTGCCTTTGGTAAATGCTTGTGAACTGTAAACAAACTGACAATGAATCTTGTCCTAAAATACAACCTCTGCTTAGATAAGAGCAGGGGGAGGACGAGGGGTTGGTTGTTAAGACCAAGTTTCAGTTTGTGCACCCTACACCCATCTGCCTGTCCATAAATTTAATTGCGTCCATCAACAGTGAAATGCAGCTGGCACACCTCCTGCTCACTCACTAGGAGTCGAGTTTGCTTGGAGTGTGAAAATAAGATCTGCCAGCTTCAATAAATGCCTCTTAGCAGTGTGATCAGTCTGACATTCCAGCTATGTGCGACGTCCTCTGGCTAAGCTGTCTCATTAGCAGTGGGGGACTCCGTATTTGTTGCAGAGTTCAAAACTGTTTACAATGCAGCATAAAAGTCTGTGGTGGAGCCTCACGTCTTCACATTTTGCTGCTGCCAGGCTTTTGTGTCGTCTCTTTAAGTAGCTTCGTGTGGATTCTTTCTAGATGTAAAGATGTTTTTAGATGTTGGTTGCTAGTGTTTTCTTTTCACTTGTTTTCATTTCAGAGTTTGTGTTTGAATATTTTCAGTGCAATGCTCATGTAGAATATTTACTTTTCATATTTTTTTAAATGCCAGCCAGGAGATGAATCAGTGTTTTGTCTACACATAACTACCTAGTTGGTAAAGAACCTAGCTTTTAAATAGTAAATCAGGCACTTTTATGTCGGGAGCAAATGTTAATAAATAGTTATTTCTTTTACTTCTGCAAATTATCCGCTAAACAAGTTTGATGGGCATTTAGGTCTATTTTTGCACCTAAGATGATGTAAGCAGGCTAAAATACATCTCACCGTATCTGAAGCCGATCAAGCAATCAAAGAGACAGAGAATCACAGGACAAACGACAAACAAGGGAGATTTAGTCTAACCAGTTAACCAACTAGTCGTGGTTTTTGGGTGTTGGAAGAAACTAAGGAGTCTTGCATCCATGGAGAGAAGATGCTAACTTCATGTAGAGAGACAGCAGGCTGGGATCTGGGCAACCATGCCACAAAATGCTCCATTGTCCTGAGCACTTAGTATAATTTTTATCTCCTATGCATGAAACCATCATTTGAAAACTGCATTTTCCATTTACTCAGATAAAAAAAATAAATAAATACAAGCAAACCAGCGGGCAGCTTGACAAAAGCAATGACCTGGCAGAGACCAAAAGAAGCTGAGCTCAAGTCACAATGAGGGAGAAATGAATGAGGTACAAATCAGGGAAACAGCAAAACAACAACAACAACAAAAAGATAACCACAAATTAAATTTTTGATATCTATTCCGTTTAATTCCTGCTCCATGATCTTCCTGGGCCAACTCAGTGACTCTACACTTGTCCTCATGTCTCCGCTGGTCAGACTCAAAAGGCGGCTTGGCGGCCAGACTGTGGTGCTGATTATAGGTGACAGGGACACTGCTGGCCAGAGGGACCTGGAAATGTTGGCATGACGATGGTGAAAGGTCATTACCACAGAACTGTCAGCATCATCACTGTGACACAGTGTTGAAAAACCCGCAGAGAACAACAAGACTGTAGACTGGAGCACAATCACACTTTGTGTTTTTTTTTTTTTTTTTTTTTTTTTCAGAATTGCTTTGGTCCTAACACAAGCAGAAAAAAAAAATACATTTCATTATTTTGATAATGTGCATGGTGAGGACTAAGTGCTGCTTGGTAATCTTTGGTTGATTTAAAACTGAACAACATTTGTGCTCTTGTCTTATTTTCTTTGTTCCAAAGTGCTCCGTGTTTTTTACCCGGATGATGCATTTATTCACTTAAACCTACAGGGTGGTTTTATGAAATAGTCAGATAATACCAGTGTCACTTTTATTAGGGGTAGGGAAAACTATACCTACTCCATTGGTGTTTTATTTAGGCATATTTAATGTGACAGAGCTCATTTGAGACACAGACACCAGATTGAAACATAGGATTACAGTCTGTATTTCTTTCCTTTTTGCAACTTTTTCACGGCCACCTTGAGATCTCACTTGTTTCATTGTTCTGCGACAAGCTATCCTCACTTTGTTTTGTAAACCTTTGCTCATTCTTCACTGTGAAAAGATGCACATAAAATCTCTTTAGTAACTCACAACCTTGTCTTCCAGTTCCTGAATGCATGCAGATTTGCCTTTTGTTCTCTCTATGATTACTCCACACTCATCACTCTCTTTTAGCAAACTTTTAATATTTTCCGTGGTTATTAAAAGCAAGGACTGAACTGAACTGTGCGACTGTGCTGCTAAACACTTCAGTCTCTTTGACTGCCTTGCACTCTTTGTCTCTCCATTCTGCACTCTCCCTCTTATAACTTCTCGACTACAAGTGGGAGCAGAGGGCAGGGGAGGGAGTGATTGGAATTCATTATGGTCAAATGATTGCAAACTCTGAACGCCGAGAGGCTTTTCTAATCACAGCTGAATGGGCTGGAGAGTTAATGTGGGCAGGCTGTGGAGTGGAGGGGAAAGGAGGAGTGAGAACTCCATCGACAGTGTAGCGCTTTCAAGGGCTCTTCACGCAGCTCTAATGGTGGAATTGTTCTGACACTGAATGGATACATGAGATGTTGTGTTTCATGGTCATGACTCACTCCGTGCTTTGCGGAAAAAAAAGATTTTTATACATGATTTTCTTTCACAGAATAAGGTTGCTGCCTGAGGCATTGGTACTTGTTTCCTCAGCATGGTGTAAGATCGTTTAGCCAGTCGTTGGGAAATTGATCGAAACAATAGAGTAGGAGTAGATGCACAGTTTTTTGTTTGCTAGTAATGGGGGGAGAGGGGAGTACAGCATCATTTATATAGCCAATCAGTTTGTAGAGTCTTATTTTCTTTCATCCTGCTCATACTGTGTGGCACTATGAGCAGGATTGCCGCCGCTGTTGTTTGAGAATCTGTTTAACCAGTATGCTCATTTGCATCGACAGCAAGGTAGACGTGTTTGTTTAATCTGCAACATCTTATTTCAAATTATACATATCGCACCGAAATGTACTCAAATTATTTTTTTAGCATTGTTAAACCAGGATCCAGGATTTCTTCTGGTCCCCAAAACATCTTGGCGCTTCTGGAATGACTGCAGTCTCCTCTGAATACTGTATCCAGCCTGAGAGGACCACTGCTGCTCTGGATCTCTATGCTCCTCCTCTACCCGTCTGGACATGTTGGCACCCACTACAAAGGAGATGAATAGTTGGCCAACTGTGGGCATCTGAGGCCCGTGGATCAGAGGGAAGAGGAGATCACTCATTCTGCCATCTACTTGGCACAGGCTTTTGGGAGAGACTCGCTACAGATTAGCCTGCAGTGCTAACCTGTACGACAGCAGAACATTGGCGAAGCACACCAGTGGTGGAGGGACTCCCTGTAGACTTTAAAGACATATGTGCACATGGCAGTTCAAATTAAAATGCTGACACTAAGGTGGTTTCATCTCTTGGCTCTATCTTCCAAAGAGCCACCTGGCCAGTGCTGCATGCCTGTGCTCATCTCAGTCCTCATTGCAGATAACTGCTGGTGTTAGCCTAGAAATTTATAGCTCATGAATCCAGAGTCCATATGTCTCTGTTAGGCTTCGCATAATATTGAGTATATTATGCTACCTGCTGCTGGTTTTTCTAATTTGTCAGGATCTTTGAAAGTCTGGTCTGCCAGTAAGAGCAATAAATAGATGATAAATCTGATTATATTCTGTAATTAAATGAACTTTCTTAAGGCATTCACCCATTTTCAAGTGTCGCACAGTCAAACACCAACACACTGTGCATTGGGCTTTTTTACAAGTAATCCTCACTCAGGCAAACAAGTGAAATGCAGTGAAGTATGCAATACATCTGAAACCTCCAGAAAACGTTATAGTTACCTGAACAAAAGGTTGCAGAAAATGTTTTGCATCAAACACTGTATAACGGGATGCAAAATGTTTCTGAAGCAGGAACAACTACAACAATTTCAGGAACAAAGTTGCTCAAAGTGCTCCAAATACACAGTTTCTAAAAATGTAATTAAATCCAAGCTGCACGTCGACAAAGACCCTCGAGCCGCTACTGTTTTCAAGACAAAAAAAAAGATCAATTTGCTTCTGCTTTTATTTTGAATTGCCACTTTTCTCTCCATAAAAGAAAACTTCACAACTTTCAATTGTTCAGATCCAATCTAGTATAAGAGGCTGGAAAGATGGAGTCGTGATGGACCTTTTCAGAAGGTATCTCAGAAAAAAAGTGTCAGCAGCAACATCTTATATTCATACAGTTTTCCTCAAAATGATAAACATTTACAGCAGAAGACGAGCCGTTAATATTGCGCTTCACAAATGCAGGAGATGATACTGGCAACATCAATGGATTTAATGACTTTATTAGCCAATACAGTAACTACCCAAGGTCTAGCTCAGATGCAGCTTAACACGCCTCTCTGCTGAGACACTGTTATGCCCACAGGCCAAATCAAACTGATTAAAAACTAACTTGAAATGAGTTGATTATGAAAATCTCCTACAATGAATAATTTTTTTTATCCCACTTGAGTGGGATAAAAACAAAATGAATGTGCTTTTCACTGGACAAAAGGTCTCTCTGCTCAAGGATCTTATTAGTTAACATCATAACCTCTATGAAAAAGACATTCAATTCACTTCATTTATTACTTTGTGTGAGTACGCGTGTATAATATATATAAAAGAAATAAACATAAATGAATGTTTTTCTACTCTGCAGTCACTCAACAAGCAGAGCATTTATTCTGCAGTAGCTGGAGCTAACAGGGGTCTCACGCTTGGGAGCAAGCATTGAAAAGTGACATCATCTAAAACATAAAAAGTCACTTTCATGAACGCCCACGTCCACTCCTCGTCCTCTCTAATAGAGGATTCTAGAAGTTTTATCTGTGTTTATGGCTGTCGGATTCCTGAAGAGAAAATGACACGCTTCAGAAATGTGCGTTTGTGTTTGTGTGATGTCTGAAAGAGGTTGTCAGCCCAACCTTCATCCTCAGGGGGAGGTTTGTTGGTGACAATTTCTGACAAGTAAGCACAGACAAAGACAAAATAGTTTCTGCTCATGCTAAAACGCACTAAGAGCATCTACAAAAACAAAACCAGAATTGGCTTTATTTCATTCTTACCAGCTGCTGGATTAAACACAACTTAGACTTATAACACCTGTTAATGTAATAAAATGCAATGCTCCTTGTTTTTCCTTGTGTGGTCACTAATTTCACCTGAAGATTACTGTGACCTCAAGGCCAGAAGAAGCAACAGAAGTACAAAGTATTTTTGTTTAGTTGCAAGTTTGGCTTTTTATCTTAGTGCATGGAGGCAGAGTCATAACACTGAGATGCATCTTAAAATCTAGAAGAATAAATTCTGACACTAACGGTGGAAAACGCAAACCTTTACCCTCCAACATTCATACCGATTCAAATCAATTGAATGATTTCTGTTTAGATGTTCTTTAATTAATTTGCTCCAAGTTCTAAAAGCTACCATCAAACGAGAAAATAGGAACATCTGCAGTAATCCTATAAAATTAATTACAATTGAGAAATGTCTTTCAAGATTTTTATGAAGCCTAATCTTCTCAAATTTTAATCAGATCTAATATCTGCTGTATGTAGTAAAGTTCGCTTGACACCTGCAGAACTCATCTTGACTAAACATGACAGACCAGCTGCTAATGTAGCTTTGGCAGAAATGTTAGCATAACAAAAGTTGCGACTTATAGGTCCCTTACAACTACTTTAACTTGAAAGTGCTGCTTTGGTGCCTCAACGGTGTCTCTCCTAAAACAAATCCGTTTCCATCGCCAAAGGGCTTCCTCGTACTTCCATGGCGCCGGTTCTTTGTGACAGACAGAGAGAACCTACACATGTTCATGGATAACATGCCAGGCTGGGATTTGAACGGAGCCCTTCGTTAAACAGAGGCAGCGTTAACAGCTGCGCCACTTTGTGTTTAAAATTATGTTAATAAATTGAGAAGGTAAATATTAGGGCATCTATCAGCCAGGATTCCGAGATGAACAAGATTAGAGCAAACTTTAATGGTCATCCCCAACCCGTCTCCATCATATAAAATGGATCTTGTTTCCTAATCCTGGATTTTAAAAAAAATGAAGAAAGGAAATTGTAAGTTGTTTTTTTTTCTGTTTTGGTTGTATTTTTAATAAATTAGCTAATTTGTAGCTTACAGGTAGATTTGGTTTGAAAGTCACCGGCATAATTCATGTGTGTTGAGGAGGCAACTGCTGGACACCTGGCTCTGCAGCCTCCACCAGATTAGTGCAATGTGCAAAGTTTTCTAACACATTTCATTTGATTTACAGTGAAGAATGAAAGAGATGCTGCTCTAACACTTTGAAAACCTGATTTAGATTCTGTTGATCTGACCTTTGACCTTTCCTGTCCATGTCTGCTACCGACTGAAGAGGTCATGTTAAGATGAAGTGACTTATGTTTCAAACCAGACTGGATCTCTGGGATGCGTTCGATCGCACAAACTAACAGCTAGGTAGAAAATTGTATCGCTGAAAACCAAATTGGTTCCTTTTAGTTGTATATTTTATCTATATATATATATTTGTTTACTTTATTAACAAGACTCTTGATAAAAATAGAAGCAAATCTCTACAAGGCATATCTCTGCTTCTGGCATTTTTTTATGTAAAGTAGGATACATGAACTGTTCGACACTGACAGGATGTAACACACAGGCTGAAATATGCTGAAAAAAATTTGACTAACAAAACACAGATCTTCTATTTATTTCGCTGCATAAGCTTCATAATATTGTTTATTCATTAGCATTTTGTGAATAAGTATCATTCCTGGTTAAACAGCATGTGGCAGGGACAGATTGTAACTGCGTTAGGAATCCCTGTTTTGTGTATTTATCTCGTAGGTGCATGTGGTGTGTTTTTGGTGAGTCACTGGTTGCTTGGCTGCAGTGGTGCCTGGTTCATTACCCCCCTAATGACGGACTGATTGAGGAGCCTTAAGAAGCTGTTCCTTCTCTTGCTCTCCTTCTGTTTCTCTTTTTCAGCTCTCATCCACAACACGCGTTTCTTTCTGATTGAATTTTCATTGCCACAACTGACCAAAAAAACCACATGCCAGTCATCAATGTGCGAGTCAATGTCAGTTTATTTATTTCTCCTGATTTAATCATCTTAAATGCTGTGTACAAATATATTACAATAAATCTATATCCACCCAAATGCATGCATATATGCCCATGCCTATCCACACGCAACATGCTGCATTAAATTTGCATGCCCCCATAAAGTGTGACGTTATCCACATCAAAATATAATTTAAACTTGGAGCTTTGTGTGTTTTTCTGTGCTCTGTCATGTACATGAAAAGCAGTGGTAAAGACGTAAAAAAGACCTGGCAGAGCTCCGTGCTCTGCTTCCCACAGATAACATTCACTTATTAATTTGTTCCCGTTATAAAACCAACAGATTGTACATTTAAAGCTGGTGTCAACTCATGTTAGATGCTCCCATTCATTTCAGAGGAATGAGGGGGCTGAAGTGCCCAACGCTTAGTGAATCTATCTACGACGGTTGTTACATGAAATGGGGAAAAATAATACGCATTTCTTCAGCCTTGCTACCAAGTCTTTTTTTTTATTTTAATTAACCATCTGTTAATACTCCTCTGCTATTTTGGACTGTATGCATTCCAACAAAAGTATAAATACAGCGATTAAGATAAGGCTGTTATTATATGAAAATGTATTTTCATTTTAATTGGATTAATTCATCTGAGTCTATGAAAAGTAGTCTAAATATAGTGTTTGTGTTTTTTGTCTTGTGATATTTTGCTAAGTGGGCAACTTGTGTACTTACCCTTTTAAATGATAATAATAAACAAAAAAAAAATCTTCAAACATAGACGTGAAAATCTTCTATATCAGCAATACTGTGCAGCATTTCGTGAAATAAATCATCAGCTTGGTTGCTTTGATGCTGGTTTTTATCTTTTGCATTTATTTACCAATAACTAAATTGTTGAAACCGATTATGTGAAAACACACCCAGCCTGCCAGCACACCTTCAGTGGACACACTGACGGGTCAGACTGATACAGGAATGCTTTGCTGAAGTATTTGGGTAATTGTGCTCCTTCCCTCTCAATGCTGTCAGTGTTACCCCTCAGGTAGAGACACTTTTCTACAAATTCACGGCAGACAAAGAGAGAGAGGAAACGTGGAGGGGAGCCATGCCGCAGGAATTCATCTGCCTGATCAAACAGGCCGTCGTGTTCATAATCATATTTGCATTAGGCTATGGCAAATGGCTCTTGCAGGGGTCACTGTTCCTGCACCGGCCTTTATCTTGTCGTGTTGTAGATACTCTAATGCAAACACGCATGGATTTACATGGGGATGACCCACACTTTGCCTGTTTTCTTACATCCATTTTTTTGTCACTTTCCGTTTATTTGACTTTGTAATATTTCTGCACTTCCTCCTCTCTTCTGCTTGTTTGACGGTCCCTCTTCCACTCATTCTGTCTCCCTGCCTGGTGTCTGTTTCACGGTTGACTCTCCTTGTTACAACATCATTCATTGATTTAAGAATTGCCAGGAGCATTGATCTGAAACAGTACTGCTCCAATGTGTTTTCCTGCCTGTTGGTCTGCTAATGACACGGAGGAACACTCCCTGCTGTAGCAGCACATACTCTGTATGAATAATAGAAAGTAAAGCTTCATGTTTTCATATGCCATTTTCCTACCAGATGGGTAGACCAGATAAAGGATCAGCATTAAAGTGTGTTATGCAGTTAAAAAGATGCCAGATAGTTCAGGCTCATTATTTTAGCATTGTGTGAAAAACACTTTTACACTGTTGCCTTGTTAAACAGTTTAGATTGTGAGTCTGTTGTGGTTTTAATGTCATTTGAAGGACAGGAAATAAGTAATCTGTGACTTCCTCACAGAGATCAACATCTGTTGCAGCCTCATAACTGCAGAACTTGCTTTTCCTTTCAGACACATGCTGTCAACTTTACTCATAACTAAACAGTCATAAAGGCTAATGTGCTGAACTGTGGGAGCCGTAATGGCACGGAAAATATCAGGAAAAACTAAATGTGACTGAGGATTTCATCTTCTCTTCACAAAACTTAAAAAAAAATAAAAAAATAAAAAAAAACAGAGGGAGAAGGAGGAGCTGATGGTGGGAGGCGGGGATTTGAGGAGGCCAATCAGCAAAGATCTGTTTGTAAATATGGGATGATTATTAAAATGGACGGCGGGTAATTGGCTGACATCAATTACCCTCCGATGAAGAAAACCATCAATTGGTTTTCTTTTGTAGCACAATAACTTTAATACTTAACCAGATATATTGACGTTCAACAGGCAAAGTGTTGTGGCAGTAAAAATATGTTTTGCAGCCGAGGATGAATAAGTTACTTTTTATGCTTGCTAGGGAATTTTCAAAACTTGGGCAGTGACAAAGTTAAATACTTTAAAGTTGTTTAAGTTGCAGTTTTAAACAAGGAAGATATTTAGATTGTAATCATACTTGCAATTGCATCTTTTACTGCTAAATGCATATCTCAGAAAAACTTACATTTGTTCCTATACTCTAAATCAGATCAGTATCTGGAAGCCTCCATCTACCTGCTGTGAAAATATAGAAAACATGGACTACAGAGTTTAGCAAAATGCTGAAATAATATTCTATCTTAACCTGGACGGTTGTGTAATTTGCTTGCACAGAGTAAAGTAAAAGTGAGTTCAAGTGGGTGTTGAAAGTGTCTGCTTTTTAATAGTGCATCTTTATTAAAAGATATTCCTAGGAGTGTAGACTGAAGACGAACAGAGAGTGCTAGACGTCGACCTGAGGAAAGCTTTGTGCTGTAGATGCCCACATTAGGAAGGATAGCTGTCGACAGGGGAGGGAATGTCTCCTAACACACAGTCCAATACCCTGATGGCGGTTTCCCTAGAAACCAGAGAAATCTGACACACAAGCACTTTGAACACACACCTCCTTCACACACACACACACGCACGCACACACACAGATTCAGTTTATACACATACAATCTTCCACAACATAGTAATCTTTAGAGGTGCATAATAGTCTGTTGGATTGGCAATACAGAAGCCTGAATGGAGGCGGTGAGGAAGGCAGAAATGAGGGATATGGATTCAGAGTAAGAGAAGTATGTTGTGAAGGGGTTGTTGGGTTTGATGCGGCCTGGATAATGAATTATTCATCACAGCCAGTGCCAGACTTCTCAGATGGATTCATTATGGGGGTTGACCAGGTAATATAAGGGTTGTCAAAGAAAACACTACCAAAGCAGTCGAAAGAGAAGCAACTGAAAGGTGTGTGTGTGCATGAAGAGGAGAGAGTGTGTGTGTGTGTGTCCGTCTTCCACCTGGCCCTGCCCTGGAGCAATGGTGAAGAGGTGACCCTGCCATGGTAATAATGTGCTGGGGATTACAATTTGATGGAACCCAGCCACAAGGGTTCTTGCCTGCCCACTCGAATGACAGCTTGTTGCTACCGGGACTGCTACACACGGCCCACTTGATGCACATATACTCACACACACACCTTTTCCTGCTGCTTTTCTTTAGCCAGGTCTGTGTGAAGTGATACAAAACAGAGTGAAGAAAGATTAGGAGAAATTCAAGAGACAATGAAAGTGGAGGAATGTTTTTTTTAGGCAGTTTGAAGACATGATTAACAAAGCTAATGTTAAATAACAAAGCTAATGCTAACTAACAAAGCTAATGCTAATTAATGCTAAATAATGCTAACTAACAAAGCTAACACTCGCTAACAAAGCTATTGCTAACTAACAAAGATAATGCTAACTAACAAAGCTAATGCTAACTAACAAAGCTAACGCTAGCTAAAAAGCTAATGCTAACTAATGCTAACAAAACTAACACTCGCTAACAAAAATAATGCCAGCTAACAAAGCTAATGCCAACCAACAAAGCTAATGCCAGCCAACAAAGCTAATGCTAACTAACAAAGATAAAGCTAACTAACAAAGCTAATGCTAACTAACAAAGCTAATGCTAGCTAAAAAAACTTATGCTAACTAATGCTAACTAACAAAGCTAACGCCAGCTAACAAAGCTAATGCCAGCTATGAAAGCTAATGCTAACTAACAAAGCTAACGCTAGTTAACTAGGTATCTTTATCAGTCAGAAGAGTATCTTTATGAAGTGGTTTGAACCATATATTCACGCTCTGTATTGTTGGTAATGAACCTGAAAAACAGTCATTGTTTTTAGAGAATGCCTTTGTTTCCATCTGTGGAGAACTCTTGACATTTGCTTTAGCTCTGCACACAGCCTTAAACTCTGAGGGTTGACAGTTATAACTACACGCTGTTACAGCAAACACATATAATTAATTAGACAAATGTGATACTGTCGTCGCAGATAATTGTTTGTTAACGCATCGGGAAGCTGAGCATAAGCCAATCAGCCAATTAGCGAATGAGACAGACCGTCAGTCAGTGCACACACACTCTGGTGCTGCTGAAGAGAGATGTATTCAGGTCCTCTAATGGCCCTGTCAGGAATGTCTGCTTTCATTACACTTCACTTATCTGATCAATCTGAACACCGACTTGATTGTGTTGAATCTCCAGCGTTCCCTATGCTAAAATGTCTGAATTAAAAAGTTGTGAGAGTTATTTCTACTGTTATGTTGCTCCTATTAGATTTCAACATTTTCCAAACCAGGTGTCTCCACATGAACATCCCAGGAATTAAACTTTGAACTCAAATGAGTTTGGATCCATTATATTAAAGTGGGTCTCTGATTAGAATATCATTGAAAAGCTTATTTATTTTCAGTAAAGGTTTTCAAATTAAATACAAACTTTACTTTGTATTTATCCAATCTAAAAAGACTGGATAAAGCACTCTGTGAACAGCGACGTTGAAAGTTCAGTGCACGGATATCGGATACTTGTTCAAGAAGGCTCAGGAAGCATCACATGACAAAATCTCTTAATTCAGATTTATTGCACCTGGTGTTGATTGTTGTGGTCATCAGTCCCTGCGGTTATTTCCACTACAGTGCAGATATTGTGCAGCATTTCTTTCCATTAGTTGAAGTGAGTCCGAGCTGCCCATATATTGGATAGTGCTACAAAACCACTGACAAGAGGTCAAAGTTGGGTTTACTCTACACATCAGCATCATTTATTGGGATTAAAAAAAACTAAAAGGAAACAGTTTTTCTTCTTGTTGACTTTGGGTTTTTTTCTTCTCCATTGTTTCATGTGCAAAAGGTTGAGTCACTGGCTTAATATTTGCCCCTGAAATTAGAAAACACCCAATTATTTTTCATAAATCCCTCTTAAATGTTCATAATCTCTTTTGTTACACAAACTGTCTGCAGTGTTCTCCTCGTTTTCATGTGTTGACTCATTCACTGAAAATAAGCCATAATCCTTCTCTTGTGGCAGGGTTTTTCTTCAAAGCTCTTGGAAATTGGAACATAAGAGTAAGGCAGGGGCAAAGTACTTAAAAACAAGTGATTATTGGCAGTAAATCACTAATAACAATGTTTCCATTAATATGCTGATCTTTCTTGTAAACAAGACAAGACTGGAGTGACATAATGCATTTCTAAAGGTGTTTTTTTTAACCTCACAAGTCCTTTATTACTCGTTTCTTGCTTAGAAAACAACTCCAGTGTTTTTTTTTTGTTTGTTTTTTTATTATTGTCCTTTCTCTTCTGAAAAGGCAAAAATAAGCATCAAGTAATAAGATAATTTATTCTGGTTCTCAATGGTAGAAGTTTAAGTGAATCAGAGTAGTCTTGACATTTGCTGTATTTTGGTCAGAGAAAACATCGGCCTTATAATAAAATGATATTGTAAAGTTTATTCTGTTTGTCAAATGTGAATGTAGACATGCTGTAGAAGTGCAGCAGGGACTGGGATTGAAAAATAAAACAAAGCAGAGCAGAAGTCTGGCAGAGGAGAGGGGTTAGTAAGAACAGAAAATGAATGCAGAAGGACTGCCAAGCAGCAGTGGAGAGAACTGACACTCATGATTGGGTCCATACCAAGGAGGCAAATAAAAGAAGCCCCCTAAGCCCTTGTAATCAGTAGAGAAACAGACAAGACCATGCTGATTTTTCTTTTCTTTTTTTCCCTGCCTAAGCCCTGGTTGTGTTTAGGGTCCAATGCTAGTCGTTTGGGGTGGGGGGTGGGGGAGTTTCTGCCAAATGGCGCCACACATCAAAGCCTGAGCTGTTACACTTCTTGCCTACTCACATCAGTGTCCTAGGGATTAGCATTAGCATTAGCATAATTGAGGTTTATGTACAGATGCTTAGCGCAAGGACTTGATGGGTCTCTATTCTGGAATGGGAATGTGTTGTGTAATGTGGATTTTGCATCCATTCTGCTTAAAACTATGAACGCCACCCCCAGAGTCTAACACACCACGTAAAGTGTGTGTGCGTGTGATGACGGCTTTGAACAAAAACACTCCTACAATGTTTTGATCCCATAAGGACAAATTCACATACAATTTCTCCATATATTGTTCATTTCTAAGAAAACACTGATATAACACAGAATGTAGGTTGTACAATTATGGATGGAAAACAAACAAATGCATTCTCTGGTTTTAGCTACTGCATCACCAATATTCATATCTTAACTTTGACAAACAAGCATATTTCACTGAAGATCTCTACACCCATATGGCTCAAACATCTTGCTTTTTTTGCAGTTCGGTTTCTTTTTTGTAGACTAGATTGATGCACCATCATATTTTCATGTTAGGGTCTAGATAGGTAACTAACGGCAACAGATTTTAACCACCTAAATAAGTCATGCGTAGCAACATAAAATGCCTAATTAATACGTATATAGAACCTTTATGACAAGATGAAGTAGGCTAAGAGATCAGATCTAATGGGATTTAAGATCAGCTGTGAACCGAGTCATAAACATCCATCAGTGTTAGAAAGTAAAGATTCTTGGCACATGAATGGCATTCATGTGTCAAGCCTGTCCGCCATCTGGCAAAATAAATTTTGAATGATTTTACAAGACTTTTGGGAAAATATTCACTGGACTGATGGGACAAATGGAAGCTTTTTGGACAACGTGCATTTCATCACTTGTTGCTAAAGTGTCTCAGAAAAAGAACATCATCAAACATGGCGTTGTAGTGTAAATATATGAGGCTGCTGTAGATCTTTTCATGTATTTTAAAATGAAATAATAATTTGAAACCTACATTTTTTTATTTTATTTACTCAACTCATCTTTGCCTCACATTTAATTTGTTTGTTACCTTAAATATTTAAGTTTGATTTATATAAATAGAATCAGTTGAAATCTGTATGATTCATCATGGAGGAACTGCAGAGTGAACAGATTCTTCTTTTTTTTTTTTTTACTCGTTAAAGGCAGGCTCCAGGAGAAATTAAAGTGGTGTGATAACAGTAGCCTGTGTTGATATTTGCATTTATTTGCATGGAGACTTCATTCTTAGTGTTTAAGTTTGGACGTTGATTGCAACAATCTGTTTTTCACCTCTGCACACAAAGCTCACAGTATAACAATAGTTTGTTCTGCTTCCCATTTTGAGACGGTTACAGTGGCAAGACAATTTTTGGAGGTCATTTAATCGTCTCCGAGTTTGTCAATATTTGAATGCAATATTGTGCCTTTGATTTGCATGTCGGTGCAGTTTCGAGCTTGTGCTAGTCTGTGACTGTGGGAGCTGTTGAAAAGAACATGTGTTTGGTTAGAGGGAGAAAGCTGCATGCAAACAAAGTGGTTGGATACCTGTTACGTATTTGCATATATTTTGGGAAGCATACTTACAAGTTCAGCTGTGCACATTTACCTGTTCAGTGTAGCGCACAGGTGTGAGGCAATAAGTTTAAGCCAACCTTTTCCCACAGAAACTTCCACTATGATACATTGCAGTTACCTTCTTTGTTTTATTTGTCCATATTACAAAAATATTACAAAATATTTTCTTGACCATAATTTGAAAGACTGGAACAAGATGATACACAAGTAAAATGAATGAAATTGTGGACAATCCTGAACATCCTCTTCATACAGATAAAACATCTAAATTATTATCTTTTGAGTAAGGTAGTGGACAAAATAACATATCATTTCAATATACAAAGCGAAATAAAGATATTTATTTTGAAAAAGCTTTGTAAAAAATAAAAAGCAAAATAAAAATAGAAACTCCTAAATTAAACTTTCTGGTGCAGATAATGCAATTCTTCTTCTTCTTCTTCAAAAAAAAAAGCACATCAGCAAGGCCCACAAGGCTCCAGATAAGTACGTCCCAGTGGTGGCTTGTTAAATGAAATTTATTTTTCAGGCTGAAATTATACATCAGGTTCTCACATTGGGGCTAAATTTAGCTTAAAAGTAGCTTTCTGCTCTATAAATATTGACATATCGATGAAAATAACAGAATATTACTAGGCTTCCTGTGTCACATTTGCTCACAACGCTAATAAAACATTTTTGTTTTTGCCCCATAAAGACTTTGGAAACAGAATCTTCAAAAATCGAATCCACAATCTGACGTATTCAATGAAGAGAAAGGTAATAATATCATCCTCGCCCTCATTAGAAGTAATTGACCGTTAAAGATCACTGAGAGTGAGCGGTAATAAACCTCAGGCTGGAGGTCACACTTGTGCCGTCTAATGTAAGTTTTTATGAGTCCGTGCAGCGCTTGTCAGAGCTGGGGGGATAGTGTCATAGAACGGGATATTTAATATTTAATGGGCAGATTAAACTAAAACAAACTGTTTTATGAGTGACATTATGAGTGCAGTGCAGTTTGTGTGTAAGAGGTAACACAAAGTTTTCACACTTTTACCCTTATAAATATATCTTATTGCTCTACACTTTTGCTAAATTGAAAAACAATACAAATACATTTTTTCTTGATGTATATTTTCTAAATATTTTTTAAGAGCTATTGTTTAAGAAGTGAGCATTTTGAAATCATGCTATTAAACAGATGAGGACTTCGCCTAATGCACAGTAACTCCTAAAGAGCTTTTCTTTCTGAAACTATGGATTGTTGACATGTCAGATATAAGAACCAAATAAGCTTCAGTCATGATAATGTTTTGACAGAGACTCGTGTTTTTGTCTTCTGAATGTTTTACAGGTGCCAACACGTCGTGAAATATTTCAGGATTGTTAATATTTCTGCTAGCTTTGGTTTAAAGGAACTATAGTCTGACCAACATATTGTCTTGGAGTCTTGACTGCACTGATGGAAACAATAAGGTTGGGCGATATAAACTAAAAGTCATCATGTGGTATTTACTGTGATAAAATTAAAAGTGACAACAACAAATAATCTCTAATTTTCTGTCTTTTGTTGGCAACTATAGCCCCATAAACACTAATACCCCTCTGAGAAAATAAACCCCATTTTGAAATGTGCTTCTTCAGGACGCCAGGTTTTTCTTTTTGCTAAAACTGTGTATAGCAACTGGGTTTATTCATAATTTTGATTTTGATATTTATGCCCTCTTAGAAACATCTGTGGAGAAAATGTAAATAATCTTGACAAATATTGTCAGTTATTTGGGTTTTCAAACGTCCTGAATTGCAGTTTAGGATGCAGCCTTTTGATAAATCGAAACTTTTATGAAATGCTTTATAATGTCAAACAATGCTATGAATATCTATACCTAAAGTGAATCTTTAGAGGAGCAAAAGATTTGAGGTGAAAGCCTTCCAACCTCAAACACTGGAGCTTATCACCAGAGATGAATTTGCAAAAATGCCAGAGAAAATATTCTAAAAGTTGTCCACCAATTATGAGAGTTTGATTGCTGCAATAACAATACTGATTTTTTTTTCATTGATTATTTAGAAGGTAATTCTTTCTGCACAATTTTTAAAGAGACGTAAATGAATAAAATCAGATAAATGACATGCGAGACCCTCAGAGTTCACTTTGTGCCCTTCCTTGGACACTTTGGATACATAAAAATATAAGTTCAGGGCTGCATCAGACACTTTTTCAAAATAAAAAAAATCACGTTATTGTTATATGTTCTGTGTTGTAGTTTATTAATCACTATTTTTTTTTTTAAATTCTTTTAATTTATATATTGCTTTAAACATCTGCAATCTTAACGGGAAGCACTGTTGTGATGACTGTCTGAAGGCGGAGTGTCAGAAAGAGCAGGAGCTTCTTAAAGAGACATTCAGTTATATTTCTTTTGATGTACAGTATTTTTGTAACAACTGAAAGTAAGATGGCTCCTTGATTGTGGTACATGATACTACCTCGAGGGTGATTTCAATGCTATGAACTTGGACTCAGTTGATTCCATCTTTTGTTCGTGACGATGTTCCTGGGCAGAATTGTGGGTGATAAGAAGTAATCCTGATAGATGGCACCAGCAGATAGGCCTGGTTCTTGTTGGACACTCTTGGGCATCTTGTGCAACGCCAGTTCTTTGACTCTTTGAATTTCTTTTCCGTCGTGCAAGAGAGATAAGTTAAAGGATTATGTGTTTTCTTACTTCACATACTGAACTTCACACAGTCATGCACTTGCTTGGCATTGTTCAGATCAATGCTAATCCACGGATCTTATACTGAGAAAGTGAGCAAAACACCAGAGAGAAAGAGAGGCTGAAAGTAATGATTGGCATGCTTTGTCTGAGCAGCGTGTTTGAGCGTGGGAAGTCAAAAAATACTTCTCCTGGGTCTCACAGCTCAAAGCAACGTCGTGCTGATGTGTGTGTGTGTGTGTGTGTGTGTGTGTGTGTGTGTGTCAGCTCTTAGATGCTCTGCCTAGGTATTCGTCAGTCTTATCACCTCTCTCGATTCTGTGCTGGGGCTGGTGGAGAGTAATTGAGTGCTTAGAGTTATAGATGAACTAATTAGTGGGAGCATTGAAAGCTGCGCTCATTAGTGAGGAGGAGAGAGGCCTGTGTCGCCATGGCTCTGAGGGCTCTTTCATATCCTCTCTCAGCACTGGCAGAATACTACTCAACACAACTTCATTAAAGAAGCTGCAGGTTGAAGAGAACAAGGAAGACGGCTGTGCTCTGGAACTATAGAAAAGGCTGCATGGTGTTTGAGATGTTTTTATGTGATGCACAGCTTACATCCTAGAAGGCAAAACAGATGCAAAAAGAAGATTGAGCAATATATATGTACATACGCACTTTGAAAGTATCACACATTTGAATCCAAGACAATTTTACAGATGTACCTCAGCTTGTAGGTTACTGCTCTTAATAATAAATCTATCTAAAATCTTTATGATCACTTTAGAAGTGAAATCAATAAATTAGAACAAGAAACCCAATTTGAATCAAAACTATAAGATGAAGAAACTGACTTTTTTCACTCTTTTTTTTTGGATGACTTGTATCAGCCTCAGTCGTGTCGGTGTCTGTGTCATCTACACAGCCGAGCAGATTTAGTGTTGCATATAAAAGGAGAAAATAAATTCTTAACTCAAACATAACATGACAAGGAAAAGAATCCAATTTGGAGAAGGATCAGACATCATAGCATACCAAAAGCTGCATCAAAATTCAATTTAAAATAGCCTGCGTTTAGCAATTTTTATTTTTTATTTTCCCAGCCAGGAAAAGCTATTTTGATTTTAGAGGTGTTCCATCTGTCTTGTTGGAAGGACTGGCATAGCAGCTGAAGTTTTAACTGTTTGGTCTTTAAATGGCAATTTGCACCAGATTTGTCTCTTTGTTGCTCAAATGTAGCAAAACATCATTCAAAAACCTTTTTCTTTTTCCCCATTTCTGCTGATTTTTCAGTTGTCACATGACCGACCTTCACATGCAAAGCTTTTTCCACCGAGTGTCTTTTTTTTTTTTGGCATCAGAAGTTACTTTTGGCTTTCTTATTGATTGTTCAGGAAAGCCTTTTATTATGTCCATTAGAAAATGGACTCCAACCACTTGTTTTAGATAAGGCTAAAGATTTATTGACTGCTGCTTTAATGACGGAAGAATATGTGGTGCACAGCTCAAAGCTCACCACTGCACGAATTGATCAAGACCCCCTTTCATGTTTTTGAATTAGCACAAACTCAGAATAGAGAAGAGCTCAAATAAAGAGCACATTAAGATTGAAAAGAGGAAAGAGAGCATTAATAATATGCTCCCACATGTCTGTCAGTCACTATCTTCATCAAAAGCTGGATTTTATGTACATGTTTGTCTTTTTGTTTTACACTAATTCAGATGTTTCACAGTTTCTCTTTTTTTTTTTTTACAATTATGAATCTTCACAATTCAGAAAGACAATTACAACTAAAAGTATTTTTTTCTTTTGTGTGTATGATTACAAAATTGAATGCTTATAATTATGACATAGTTGTAAGAATAAACATAAGGGCAACAACTGGGAAGGGATTATGAATTGAAGAATAGACGAGCTGACTCAGAGACTTTAGCTGAATAAAAACTTAAGATAATTAACTTTGCAGCTTCAGAGGCACCCAGACCTTGACTCCATTGTACCACCTACTTCTTACTCATGTGGCGCATTAGTGACAGTTTCTCAGTATTTTAGCTAAATGTCATCACCTGGAAATATGCAGAAGAACCTGACTTGAAACATTTTACTGCAAAATTCTAGCACTGATATTTGAGCTGTGAAAAACTGTTCTCTTCAAATACTTTTTTTTTTTTCATATGTTAAAACTGGACCTATAGCAAGATCTAACCTGCTAGAACGGTCTTTAATACCAGGCTGTGAAGAGTTATTGTAAAAAAGATAAATGCATTTTCCATACAAGATCTTTTTTTTTTCCCAGAAGAATTTTTCTCATTTGTAGCTTTTAAAGTTTCCATGTAAACTGGGCATTACTTCCAGAAATGTCTTCATTCACAGAAAAACATCGATGTAATATTCTCCGGATCTGTTATGAAGTGCTTTAATGATGCAAAAGAAAATAGATAAGCTAGAATTGCGGAGCTATAGCATCATTTTAAATATTCGCATATTGATTTTGTGATGTTGAATACTTGGATAACTTACTCTATGTTTGAACCATTTCTCTTATACTGCTAGAAGGTGGAAAGAAACAATGTAGTTCTTCAGATGTTTTTGCCATGGATAAAAATGCCAAGACGTCATTAGCGGCTCAATAGTGACGAGACAAATTTAAAGTTTCCCATCTGTACTAAACCTGCTTCGCTTACCTAAAACTCCTCTTGAATGATTTATAAAATATCCTGCCTCATCTTATTTATGCAGTCTTAGCCATCGTTCGTATTCTATTAAAGGCTTTCCATGCTTCATCTGAAGCATCAAAATCAGCACTTTTTCACTTAGTCACGTTATGGAAATTGCGTCATCTTCTTTCCAGGAGGCACCCGCCTCACCTTCTCCACACCAGCCTGGATGTTCATGTCACACAGAGCTGCATTCAAAGTGTTGTGTGACTGGTCCAAGGCTTGTGGGTGTGTTTTATGCAGAAAGTCGTCGGATACCATAGCAGGTAATTTGCCGACACTATCCTTTTCGTTTTTTAGATTTTCACTTTAGCTTTTTTTGTTGTTATTGAACACTGAAAAATAGCCATTATGTGACTTTAAAGCTGTTTTTTCTCTCTGTGTGTGACAAAAAAAACCCAACAAAAAACTGTCATAATAGTAACACCAGCTCAGTAAAAACGCTGTTGTCTTTCTGACAAAAGGCTGCACATCATCACATTACAGCATTAGCCGCTATCCAAAGCCATGTTACCTCAAAACATCCTGCTAATCTGCCTTTTTCAGCCTGTGTCCATCTCTGCCATGATTCATCACAGTTATGAGTCCCCAGTACCACAGTGGGCGGGAACCATTAGGTGGAATGGATGCGGGAGCAGTGCCAGTCAGGGGCTGCCATATGAGCCTGCCTCTCCTGCTTCCTCATCCAGCTTGGTGCCCTTTAATGGGCACTTAATATGGCTGACAAATTCACAAGGCATTTAAAAATGACCCAGTCAGCCAGTGGGCCGAGGGAAGAAGAGGAGGAGGGAATGAGAAAGAGGAAAGTGTGTCCAATCTCATTTTCTCTTGCCGACCAGAGCAATAAACATGCTGGATATATATCAGAGCTTGTCCAGGAGATGAGCAGGGTGTGTGTGTGTGTGTGTGTGTGTTGAGTTTACACACTCTGTCTGGTTGTACAAATAATTCACCCTGAACACCTGTCGACATGAGTCACAACACCAGAGAATTCCTGCAATTGAGCACATCCTACTAATTGGTGGCAGCCTGCCAGACGTCCTTTGCTTCCTCTCTCTCTCTCCCTTCTTCTCGTCTTTCTTTGACACTCTTCCTTCACACGTATTTATTCCCTACATCTCATTCACTTCCCACCCCCACTCCAACGCTCCCTCTCCCTTATTTTTCCCTCTGCCGTCTATTTTAACAACATTTGCGGATGAATGATTTAATGCTGGTTATCAAACCCCATCTTTGTAATCGCGTCTCTAATTATGCTTAATTAAAACAGTCTAATGGCTGCTGCTGAGTTGTTTTTTGAGCGCGTCTTTTCTCTCCTTAGAGTTCCTCCCCTGACTTAGCAGTCTGTGTTCTCACTCAACACCTCCGACAACCAATCAACTCCAAATCCTCTACCCAGCTCTTGTCAGGTCGTTAATTACGCTCCCGAAGTGCCTAATGATTAAGATAACGCCGCAATCTAATAGCGAACAGGCTCTTTCCTCCCTCTTCTTTTTACAGCTTTCGATTATAGCACCCTCGAGGTGTTACTCCATCTTGATGAAATGCAGACAATTGACAAATCAGCTGCTGTGAGCCAAGCCTTATTACCTTCTCTGCATATTCATGAGTTGTTCGAGAAAGAGACGGATGATTTTTAATCAAAGTCACAGACAAGGATGGTGGGTAAGCAGAAGCCCGACAACACTGCTAACCAAACCTCCCCCCCTCCATCCACCCAGTCCATCAGCACCTTGTGGTGAATAAGATGCATCATTCATAGGATTTAGCTCACGTTTGCATAGATGCAGCTGTCAGCGGAAGATGTGTGTGTGCGTGTGCGTGTGTGTGTGTGTCGTCGTAAGGGCTGCTTCAAGGGGCCTTGGACAAATAGAGGTGCCACATGGTCAGACCAGATGTTCCGGTTCCTTATGTGCACGGCTCATCAAAAACGGCAACCAGTGCCACCATTGGGCCGCCACTATCTGGTAAGGCCAGCCAGCCCATCTGCTTTCTGTATTCTACACCCAGTGCATTGTGGGTATTTCTCGGGTGTGCTTTGTGATTTCCAGCTTGCTGTTTCGGGATGCAGGGGGGTAAAAAAGAGGGAGCGTTGCTGTCGGCATCAGAAGATCCAGATGTCGGCTCATCAGGGATCTTGTGCAGTTTCAAAGTATGGAATTAGCTTTTTCATATTTCCAAAGTATGGACAGAAAAATAGGAAAATAAACGTGGAGCAACTTTTTCAGATTTTATTATTCACATATTAGAAGTAATAAAAGTCAATCAGAATACACTGAGCATAGTTTTACTTAAGATCACAAAAGATGTAGACATTTATTTTAATATAAAACATTAGCTTTGTCCTTTTCACACGCCTTTCCCTCTGTTGAATATCTGGAAATGGTTTCAGTGGAGCACAAAAAAGGGCAGCCTAAGCACATTACATGTAATCTATGCCTGCTGTTTCTGGATTTGGAAATGACATCTGTTTGCTTGGGGCAAGATTGGTCGTTTCATTTGGTCTTGCACGTCTTCGTTTTTTTTCCCTCCCACATCAACTCAAGTGATGCTCGACAAACAGGAAGAGTCTCTGTGTTAAAAGGTGCAGTGCTCCTAAATGTAGCTGCAAAAAGTGTTTTAGTGCAAATCAAACAAAAGTGAGATGCATACAAAAACTTTAAAGAAATGTCTCAAAGCAATACTTAGGTCAAACTCTATTTTTCTGCTATAAATCTACTTTTTTACTCCTTCTTTAGACTTCTACAATTTACACTGAGGTCTGTAATCATTATAATGTGCTTGAAAAGGCAGAAAAATATGTGATGTGAGTTGATGTTAAAACTGGTTTAATAAAGAGCCTTAGCATAACTATTCTTTTCAGCATCACCTTCCTTATACTCCAGCATAAACGACTTTGTCTAGACATTAAAACATCTGAAGAACATGCGCACCTCACCATAATTAGATTAAAAACATTAGAGAATACAATTCACTTGAACGCTGAATCTAATGTTTAGTTTGAAATATTAATAATGCATTTCTAAATCTTTGGTAAATCCTTCTAATTCAAAGATGGGGAAATATATTGGAGCCAGTGTGGGAAAATAATTCAAAAGAAATCAGTTATTAATTTTTATTTCTATTTTAGTCCATTTTCTGTTTGATTTTTTTTCACTGTGTGAACAAATTCATGTATTTTTCCTTGATAACTCATCCTCCTCTTGTTTTGATCTTATTCTCTGTCTACCTCCAACATAACACAAGCATCTCTTTGTTAAAAGTATTGATTTCTATATTTTGCTATTATAAGTTTCCCACCCGGCAAACATAAAATGTTCTGAATGTGTTGTTTATTCTATCTCTTTCACTTTAAAACTTAATTAGGATATTCTGGAACAAGGTTATTACAATCTAGAAGGTCCACAAAGATACTGTTCAAATAGTCAAAAGTCCATTTATTATACACCCACAAGCCAGAAACTCTCATATTCAAATTTCAGATTTTTTTTTTCATTTCATGCAAAACAATAAACATATGGAAATAAAATCTAATTTTAAATTATATGTAAATGTAAATACTTAAACAGGAAATGCCTGGCTGCTGTTATTCTTCTCTGGCTGTTTTCAAGTCTCTTAAAAAATCACTTGTTTTCAGTGGCTTTTGACACTGAGTATGTTGGTTTATTGTTTCTGTTTTTATGTTACTGCAGTCTTTGTGTCTTTGACCTGCTGTCGTTGCTTGCGGACCGTATGACTCTGCTAGGAGGAAAATGGTTTATAAAAGAAAAAACTAAAGGAAAACTAGTGGTGTTTGCTGTGCCGTTTAAAATCCTACAGGGAAGCAGGTTTAAGCTGTAGTTTGTGCTTCATTACAGACAATTTGTTATTAATGTATTGATGTTTTTAAAGCAGAGAAGTTATGCTACTAGACTGAAACTCAGCAGCAGCAAGACGAGGTTAAACCTAGAAATTGGATTGTAAAGTAAATAACTCAGCTTCCTGACTCTTCCTTTACTATAACATTACAATTCTACAACTTTACTACTACAAACTTCAAAATGGAAACTTTAAAGACTAAAGTGTCTGTTTGGCGTTGTGCATCAGCTGACATCATGCTGAAATCAACTTTGTATTAATATATTTTTTCCTTTTTCCTACATCAGTTAATCTGTTTCTATTGTTCTGTGTCTGCTCTGTCTCCTCAAATCCCCCCAGACAGTCGCAGCAGATGGCCATGTTACTGAGTCAGCTTCTGCTGAAGGTTTCTTCCTGTTAAGAGGGAGTTTTTCCTCTTCACTGTCACTACATGCATGCTCAGTTGAAAGTGATGGTCTGCTGTTTGTCCAGGGAGAGTGGATGTTATAAGTCACTGACTCGATGTAATCTGCTGGGTTTCCTCAAGTAGAAAACTTTTTACACTAATTTGAATAGATAACTGAGAACTAGGATCAGGTAGAAAATGTGTGTGAATGAATTTTTTGCAAAGTACCTTGAGATGACAGTTGTTGTGAATTGACGCTACTAAATTGGATGAAATCATATTTTATTTCTAAGCAATCCAGGGTTTAAGAAATACTTGATTATGGCATATAAAGCTTTGGGTCAAATGCAAAAATGAATAAGTTGGAAATTACCTGCTTTCACTTCCAGATGAGCCTCTTTGATTTCCTCTGTGTTCATGTTGATACCTCATGTATCTGAACACATTTACAGTGATGACAGGAGGATGGAAGTAAGAGAGAGAGCAGAAAATGTTAAAAGAAAAAACGCCTGCTGACGTGCAAGACTGCGATCTAAACTATTTACTGCTGTATTTCCACACAGCAGGAGGTGTATGATATTTCTCTGCTCTCTATTCGGCTACTGAATACTAAATCTCTTCAAGAGGACCACAACAAATGATTTCTCATATGTCACTTTCACTGCGTTTCAACGAGGCAGACAAATGTCATTTGCAGTTCAACCTTTTATGGCCTACAGCTGGAGCGGCATATAGATCACCTCTTCCAGGGCATTTTTCACAAATCAAAACTCGGGCTGAAATCAGCCAAGGTAAGAAGAAGAAAAAATATGAATGTGTGCAGCCAAGTGTGGAATCAAAGCAAACGGAGCATAATATCATCTTAATGGTATAATTATGCTTTTTATTTGCTTTTCAAATCTGTTTATCTAAGCTAGCCAAAACAATGATGGGAGAGAAAAGCTATTAATTCATTCCATCTGAAAAGCTAATAGCATGAGTTGTGCCTCACTGCTTCAGAGAAAACATGAATTTAGTGACCTGAGATTACTTCAAACCCTGCCGTCTGAAGCTCACTTCAGTCCTCCCTCTTATTACGAGATGAAAGCAGGCTCTTCACACAGACAGGGCATGTTTTTATAGTTCAGTAACCCCAAAAACGGTGAATTATC
The DNA here is from genome assembly GCF_000485575.1 of Poecilia formosa. NCBI lineage: Eukaryota > Metazoa > Chordata > Actinopteri > Cyprinodontiformes > Poeciliidae > Poecilia > Poecilia formosa. Next base: position 1,167,740 of record NW_006800092.1, on the reverse strand, counting down.
CCAGCTTCATGCTTTATGAACGGTTTAGATTCTGAGTATGCAAAGGAGGAGGAAAATAATTTCAAATCAAAGCTAAACGACTTTACCAGATCGTCTCTAAATGTACGTCTGAAACGTGTGCTCACCTGTAATGTCGGAGCCCCTTGTGATAAAGCAGGGCTCCACAGAAAATCGGCTGTATGCAGTGCGATTAATCCCGCACCGTGTTTCTTCCTTTTGTCAGAGCTCGTGTGTTTGAACAGAGCTGTTTTCTTCTCTGTGTTTGCTCATTTAGGAGCAAACATTTGCCCAAGCTCGCTGCTGCTGCCTCAAACAAGCTCTCCTAGGAAGTGTTATTAATAGGATAATTAAGCAGATGGTAATGAGCTGGATTATGCCTAATTATGACAAGATTTGTTTTGGCATTTTGTCTTGTGAGGAGCCAGTGAAGTGGCAAACTCTACCTTGTAGTTCATTATATTGATGTTTATGCACCTGAGTGCATGGGACAGGCATCAGGGACATAGTTGGGAAGCCGGGCACAGCAAGTTGGCACGTGTGCCGGTGGAGATAGCTGGGAAGCAGACACCACCGCTGTGTGGCTGCCTTCTTAACCGGCTGGCTGTGCTGCGGTTGTTGACCCCCGAGGTGCTGCTCGGGTAGGAGACCCCTAAACGCCAAGTGCTCACCTGGAGCCGTTTAATTTTCTTTTTAGTCATGTTTGGGACTGTGGATATTTTTCAGAGGAAGATGCACAAGCAGCTACAGTGACCTCCTGTAGGATCTGATCGTGTTTGTTTACATCTTTTAAGCTCATATTTCTTTTTTAGCAACCTATCTATGCTGTGGCTCTTGAGTGAGATTTTTTTTTCCCTTTAGTGCCCAGGGTGCAGGATATACAGCTTACTCGGGTTTTGGACATTTGTTATTAAATTCCAACTGTCCATATGTGCATCTCAATAACTTGAATGATATAGTTCTCACTCCACCCCTATAGCTACACCCCTACATACAACTATATTTGAAGCAGGCACTTGTATTAAAGCCATAACTAACACAGCAGCAAGATTTACAAACAGGCTGCACAAACTGCAGCAGTGATAGCTCTTAGGAAGAATGTCCATACTAAGAAATACTAAATATTTTCTGTTTCGGGGGGGTGGAGGATGCTGTGCATCTCTGACAGGATTATATTTCATAACGAAATACCAAAGTGACAGACTAACTCACTACTACCCAAATAACGCCACGATTAACTTAGAAACGTTTGTTTAAAAGAAGGACAAGGCGCCAAATTTAGGAAAGCTCGCATCGGTGAAGGAAAATAATTTATTTGAAGCGTCTCGGCAAACTGCGTCCGTACTAGAGGACAGACTCAAAGGATTTGACTATAATTCTCATCCTCTAATCTCCTGGGATGAGCCGAATCACCTTCAGGCTTTTTTTCATTTTGTTACCCTGATGGAAAACCGGGATGACATCTTGGTCAGGATATTACAGATGGGAAACCACTACTTAGCGCAAATCATATTTGATAAACAAATCTTAATCTCTCTTTCATGGTTTTTTGTTTGTGTTCTCAAATAGCCACACTAGTATCAGAATGACAGCGCAGTCAATCATATTTAGCAGAGCTGAGTGTCTTAATTCATTTTGGAATGGTTGGAGCTTAAGAAGACCTATGTAGGATTCCTGAAATGATGGCAAAAAGCAAGAAAGAAAAAGACTTGATGCATTTGCATTTACATCCCAGATAACACCCCTCTCTCATACACACAAACACTCGCATACTGTACATTCTGCAACTGTGCACGTCTTCTATTAAAGTGCTCCTGCAGCTCTCGATAAGAAAGCTAAGACTGGGATTTAGAGCTTTAGCTTATCGTCATCTTTATGAAGCTTTCTCTGCAAAGTGCAGTAAGCGTGGACCCAGCAATCTGCATAGAATTTAAAGAGCGGGGCGGGGGAGAGGAGATTGAGCCGGGCATGATTCACTGTGGAGTTTGGTTGTTTTAGGGGAGGGGAGAGGAGGAGGGCGGAGGGGGAAGAGTGACAATAAATGTATTAATCTACAGACCCGTCTGTTCGGAAGCAGGTGGATTTACATTCCTCTGAAATCAAACCTTCCACGGTGGGTGAAATCTGGCCTGCTGCGGTGGTATTTATGAACCAGTGAGCATAGTCTGAGTGAAAGTGTGTGTGCAAGTGGAAGACAGCTTCATATGGCACACAATGCACAGTTAATTCCTCAACACTCTCAGACAGAGAGAGCACGGCTGTGAAACGTCGCACTTTTCATTTACTCTGGAGGGGGAGGAAAAAAGGAAAATAAAAAAAAAAGAAAAAGCAAAAAGATGAGATTATGGAGAAAGCTCATTTCCTGCTAAACTTGGACTCTGGCTTCCCAAATAAAATTGCTTTTATTCTTCACAACATGTGTTCCCAGAGATTAAGGCCCTGTAATCTTGCGAAGGCTTAATAAGACTCAGTGTGCGGAGTGGAGGCTAAAACAGAAAATGTGGAACGAGCCTCGCTTAGCTCGGTTCTACCCAATGACTTTAATCCTGTTTATTAAATTATAAAGAACCTTAAAGGATAAAGATAAAGAATATTGAGTCGTGGATTTAAATGATTCAGGGTTATTTTTTTTCCTTCCTGCACTGTCTCAGTGTTTGTTATTTGATAGCGCTGGATCATGTTGAAAGATGGCAGCAGGGAGAAGCTGTGACAGACTTTATTTTTGCAAACGGAGCGCTCTCCTCTCTTAGCAGAAACCTTCATTAAGCACAGGCTCAGCCTTGCCCCCGACTGTGGGGTATTAAAGTGTAAAGTGTTTTCCCACATTCCACTAATCCTGAGTGTCACTGATCCCTGTGACAACTTTTAAACAGAGACATGAGACAAATCTAATTCAAAGTCTCTGCAGAGATTTTTATTTATTTTTATTGTTTGTTTTACTGGAATTTTTGCTGCATAACTTTACATTTTTATCCTTAATCAATGCAGTTGTGATCCTGGTTATTGTTTGTGCAGATGTCATTTTAAACGTGTTTACAGAAGCAAAACTGTCAGGACCACATGTAAGCAGATTACCTTTATATTGGAAGATTTAATGGTCAGAAGAGGGAGTCTAGGCAAGCTGTGTGGACCTGTGAACTTACAACTGAGAGATTCTGCTGAGATATCAGACTAAGAGGATTGTGGGTCACTAATCCAAATCAAAAGACATACCATGTGAATTATATTACATTCTGAGACAGATTATTTTATCCCCAGATTAGGGATTGATTCCAGCCAAATCTTCTCATTTCTTGCATGATGAGGAGAGGAATATGCAGAGAAGCATCTGAGGCTGTCACAGTTTTTGTGTTTGTTGCTCTAATCTGTGTTGTGTGTTTTCATTTTATGTCCTGAAGGAAAGTTTTAATTTTCCAAAAATAACAATTTCCTTCTAGTTGATTTAACATATAATGTCATATAATGACAATTTAAGTTAAAAATGTAAATGTAATTTTTAAAAAAATTAAGGAATTATACGAAACTATTCCTGCTTAAAGATGGAAAAAATCTGTTAAAAGCCGCTTAAACATTAAAAAAACATCAAAATACTAATTCTAATAGTTGAAGATATTGTAAAATATTTTAAATGAAGGGCAATTTTATCTTTGATTTTTTTTTCCCCCCCCAACAAGATTTAACGTAGTTAATTACTGTTTAGTACCATCAAATTAGTAATTACTGAGCACACAGTGCAATAGGAAATACATTACTGAGAAAATAAATATTATTTTCTACAGATTGGTAATTAAAGCTCCCAGCCTTTTGTTTCCAATAGTGAGAAGTCTCTTTTTAAGAGATTTAATTCACTTCTCCAAAAGGACAGCTGAGATACTTTGCTCCTCAGAGATTTACGGTTAAGGAGGGAAAGAAGAATAAGATTCAGCTTTAATGTCTGAAAAGCAGACAAATTTATGCGCTTGTATCACTGGGTGTCATCGGCCAATGAGTGGTTAATGATACTGTATGTTTTATCATTACCTTGAGTTGACTTAAAGAAAACAGAAGAGGACCAAGGACCAACCCTTGAGGTACGCCACATCAAGGAGATAGTTATTAAAAGTAATCCCAAAAGGTTCTGCTTTGCATTTTAATGAGCTATGCAGTCAAAGTCATGGATGGAGCTGATATTAATTCATTAATGTATAAAGTTTATCCAAGTCTAAAACTATTAAAATGAGCTCTAATCTCTGCTGACGTGAGCTTGTTACTGTAAAACAACGCTTCACAAAACCAAAGGTTGACATCATCCAGCGTTTTATGCCTCAGTCACACATCAGTTTATCTTTTTACTTGCTTTTGGTTGAAGAGAGGAGGTAATCCTCAGTTTGATTTACTGCCTCTCACTATCTAGACAAGTGGAGTCTGCAAGTAAATGGAAAATGACACACATGGGTGGACTGTGCGTTTCCACACAACTGTGGCCTAATCTCTCTGTCCACCGTCTAAATGTGCCATAAACATCTGGATCCCGTTTTCTTTTTGAAAGAGGACAAGATCTAGACGTGTCAACACCTCTCCGGTTGCATCTTACAGTGCGGATGAGAGAGCCTGCAGACATGCAGTCCATCAGAGAGCGATTACCTGCTGAGGGGATTTACCTCAGCTGCAGAATCCAAGGTCCTCTGGGTTTGGAAAGTCTTAAATCTGCCCTCAGGTCATCTGATCACTTGGTTCATATCTGTTGGCTTACTTCAGATCACTGACCCCTTCAGTAGTGTTAAACCTTTATATGCCTGCAGAAACGGTCTGTTTTACAGAGACTGATAAACAGCTCTGCCATTTTTGTTTTTTTGCTTAGCTGGTAATTCACCAAGTTCAGGAAAATAGAAATGACTTGGAATAAAATAAAATAAAACTAATTGTAAATTTAAGGAATGGTAGGATTTCTGATGTTGGCCTTAAAATAAAAATATATCTTTCTTTATATCTGTATTTCTAAACAATAAGTTAATTAAATATTGTTAAGTCTTTAGCTCTCCATCAAAACGAAGTCAGGACTTTGGATGGGCCACTCCAATGTTAATATCACTTCCAGTCAGATGAAACATGTTGGCAAAATGTAAAGATTTCATTAAACTTAACTTGTTTCACAGTTATGAATAATGTTTGACTTATCTGTTTATAAAACCATCCCAACCAAATCTGATGTAATTTACTTCCAATTAAAAGATGTTAAGTTTGTTTCTGAGAAATCCTCAGAAAATCTTTAGAAACACGAACAGAAGGAAGGTTCTGAAAATTGATATTTTAATATATTTTCCAAAGATATGGAGCAAAACGGCACTAATAGTAGTTACTACATGGTGAATGAGCTCAGGAAACATTTAAATGTGTTTCTAATGAGAATCTGGAATTATAAATTTGAGAATTTATGATTTTGGAGCTCGTATGACAAAAGGCTTTAGTTGTTAACTTTCCCAACAAAGTTACATGAAGAAACAGCAAAAATTATACGGTAAATTATTAAATAAAAGAAAGAACATCACAGTTAAAACAAACGTATTGTTATTCTAAATAAAGTCTTGTTGTCTGTCAAAAGGAGTCGAGCGTTTCTGGTGATAGAATAACATAGCTGCAGCATACCAGCAGTGTAAGAAACATAATTCATCAAATGTATTTTAATGACTCAAGAAATTCTCTCCCTGGAGACCGACAGCCTGTTTTATTCAAATATGTCAACCATCTTCCTTATTTGACCTGGTTTGTTAAAATAAATGTGTGCAACAAAAAAATACCGTTGTTTTGCAGCTTGTCTCGTCATCACACTGCTCTTCCTATTATTATATTCACACCACACCTCGACTGCCACCTCAGTGTACCCACAGATTCTTCATCATCTTCAGTTGATATTCTTCATTTGATACATCAGAGCCTCTGTGCTTCTTGTTCTCATCTCTTAAAACTATCTTTACCTTTACAGCTGACAGTCAGTCGCGGTAAAGCCCAACTTGGTAGATCTAGAGCTATCAGCTTTACGACCCCGCTGTCTGGTAGGAATTCAGTGCTCCGTCCAGCTGTGCGTAATAAAGGGTGTGTCTGTAACGGCGGTATAACTCACAAGCGGTGCAGGCATCTGCTGAACACGGCGTTATCTGAGTTCTGTAAATATCGTTTGCGTCCTCTGCTTTTAGTCTGGCAGTTGCAACGGGTTAAACAGTCACTGTCGTATAAACACGCACACACACAGACAGTCTTGCAACTGCACATGCTTATCTTACTCCACTGATGTGTGTGTGTGTGTGTGTAGGTGTGTGTGTGTGTGTAGGTGTGTGTGTGCGCGTTTGTAATACCTTGTGGGGACGATTTTCCTGACATATGCTACGTTGTGGGGACCAATTGCTCCTCGTGGGGACCGGAGCCTGGTCCCCAAGAGGGGAAACCCTGTTTTTGGGTCAGGGGTCAGAGTTAGGACTAAGGTATGAATTGAGTTTTGGTTAGGGTTAGGTATGTGATGGTTAGGGTTAGGAAAAGGGTAAAGGTAAGGTTTAGGCTGTAGAAATGAATGGAAGTCAATGGAAAGTCCCCACAAAGATAGCAAAACAAACGTGTGTGTGTGTGCGTGTGTGTGTCTGTGTGTGTGGGCAGTCCAACTCAAGGCCGGTGGCGGCCTGCCTGCGGACCCCTCAGGTACGGCGTGTTCGGTTGCTTGTTTGATTGCTGACAGCCCAAATGCAAACAAAGTCCTTTGAATGCAAAAAAAAAAGGGGAAAAAAAAAAAGGTGCTGCTGGCTTGCTATTTGCATAGATAGCAGATGACAGATGGCTGCTAGTAAATTTTCACATAAACGGCTACTAAATACAGCGGGATATAGCTGACACTGTTACAGGAACAGAAGGGGAGTATTGCAAATAAACGTTTCACAGCTACATGCCCACACATGAACACACAGAAGACGCAGCGGGAAGAGCCTGGTCTGAAATCACACCGAAAAGTGCAGAGTATCACTGAGCATGCAGACCACATAGACCCAGGACTAGCATTCATACATGGCAGCTGTTTTTTTGTTTTTTCTCATTGGTTCAGGGTTTAGTTTGTGTTTTTATAGCTGCTATAGCTATACTGCTAGCATGACTGTTCTCTGTGATGTAGCGCTGTGGAGGAAGGTGTTCGCGTCTTGTCCTGTTAGATTCATTATAGCACACAGGTAAAACACTAAAGTCATTAGTCACACACAAAAATGTTTGAAAAAGTCAACACTTGGACTTCCTTGTCAAATAGTTTGGATGCTCTTGCTTGAGAAATGCTTTGTCACCAAGCTACCTTTGAATAATCAGCTGCTCACTGTGTCGCTTAAAATATTTCTGTTTCAGAAGAGTTCAATTATTGGTCTGAAACGTGGTTAAAAAAAAGGAGATTTCATGATATTTCATATAACAGTTAAAGCAGAAATATTGTTTAGATCCAGGTCTGAAATATTTTAGCAAATATACTAAAACTAAGCATGTGAGGTTAATTTGTCACGTTTAGATGCCCTTAGGTGTGTGCAGGAATATTTGTTTGTCCGGTGCGTCTCTTTGTTGTATTGCTATGAAAGGAAAGTCGGTTTAGGATGCAGCCTCAGTCTCACCTGAGATCAGCACCAGGCCTCCATAGCAACCCATAACCAGACAAGTATTGAGTTGTTACAGAAATCATCCAGTTTTGTCTGCTAAGAAGCAAAAAAAAAAAGCAACCTGTGAGTTTTCTATACAGGTCAAATCTAAATTAACGACAGTAAAATAATTTGATAAAAAGTATGTGTGTGTGTATATATATATATATATATATATATATATATATATATATATATATATATAATTATTATTATTATTTTTACTCAAATGACTTCCTCTTGCCTTATCACCTTTTAAAAGTGTTCCTATTTTTGTACTTTGTCAAAACTATGAGCCATTAATCAGCATATTATATCCATAGAAGAGGATATCGCTGATAAGATATAGAGAAGCAAAACCTGTTATTTCAGGAGCTTTCAGTAATAATTCAGAGATTGGCACTGATTAGTGAGGACTACTTCTGCTCCACTTCCTGTCTACTGTTTTTTTAACATTACTCTAAATAAAAACATTAGTTAATTAGTAAATAAAAAGGGAAGTGTCTTCTGGTGCTAATCAGAGGTTTTATACATGATGGACTTCACTGTTCTGTTTTTAATTAGGCCAATTGAATACAATACCTTTAAGGTCATTGAGTGAACAAATAAGTTAATCAAAACTTCTTCTTTTTTTCTTCTTTTTTTTAAAAGTGTTTCCTCTGAACCAGCACACTGTAAAACACCGTGGTGACATGATATACCTCACGATTCATCTCTGTCTTGGCTAATAATTTTATCAGTGAATCTAAACCAAAGTGCAGCTGTGATTACATTACCCCGTTTCAAGTGTAAAAGTTTACTCTGTATTTTCTCTGTGAGAGACATTTTGTTTGCATGAAATCAATTCACGCAAAGCATGATGGGTTGCAGTAATCATGATGCAAAGTCCAACACTTTACAGTTCTTCTGTGAACCTGTAGGGGGCTCTGAACTCAAGAAAAATTGATATAGCAGATTTTTACGCTTGCAGTTATTTGTTTGTTTAATCTGCTGTTTGAAGCAGAGCCTGATCCGATGGCTACACCCCACCGATGGCTCTAACCGGTACTTTGTGTGGTGACCCTGCCTTGGCCTCTGGTGTCACTTAGTTTAATCACGGTGCCTGCCTGCGCTGTGTAATTACCAGGACCAGCGTGGTGTCCGCAAGGTGAAAGCCACATGGAGCAGTGGCCGACAGCCAGGCATGGGATTTGGCCATGGCGCTCTCTCTGTTTCATCCCAAAGTCTTTGTTTATGTAAAAACAGTAGTGAGCCTTTTACCCCCAGATTACTCCACGCTGGGAGGATAAAGATATACACACACAGCCTGGGAACGGGCCTCAGGCCAGGGCCAGCTCAGTCCAGGGATAAAGAGATTGAGGCACAGAGAAGAGGCTCTGCTACAAAGCATCCACACTTTGTCACAAGGTTTGCACTTGTTTGTTTTTAGTTTGAAAATGGTGACAGGAGCGTGCAGAAGCTGCTAAGCATTCAGAGCTACAAGACGAATGTCAGAAAGTCACAAAAACAAACAAAAAAACATTAGCACATACAAAATATTTTGTGAGAACTTGTACAATCATGTCCTGATTGTTAAAACGAATAATTTGCACACTTAGAGTAAAGCTTAAAATTAAATTTCTTAATCACAGCTCTGAGGAAAGTGCTCATGTTCACATGTTATCACCATCCACAACAACTCGCTTAAGAGAGTTGAATGGTATGAGTTATGACAGCATTCAATTTCCCTGTGAAATAAATGAATCATTTTTGTATTCAGTTAAATTAAATTGACTGTATTCTCTTATGTAATAATATCAAAACACTGTGAATCTTACTCATTCACTGTGCAAATAGTGTATAAATAGCTTTAAAACTGTCTACTACTGGCAATATGTCTCAACTAAAATGAAATATCCCAAATATTAAACAGCTGACTTTCATTTTATTTTATTTTTTCACTGCAGATTTCATTAATTCTTCATATACTTACTGACTTTATTTAAAAAAAATAATGTTTTGTAATTTCCATCTCTCAATCTAGATTTTCCTTATATAATAATTATTACAGCTGCTCCCCTCCTCTCCCTTTGTCTTCCGCCGCACCACACCCATCTTTAGATGGAGCCACCTGTTAATTCCCTCCACTCCTCCTCCTAGCAATCAATTGTTTAATACCTGAGCTGGAGCGGTGAGACTTGACCTGCCCTTACTTCTCCAAGATGACAAAGCAAGTGCATTTGGCCTCCACTTTACCCCTTAATCCACCTCTGTAATTACAAATGCCCCTCCTCTCAGACAGCCTCCCAGAAAACACACTGAAGGTTGTTTATGGGTGGTGGCACACATTAGGATTCCTCTCAGATCATCATTTTTCTCTGTAGGAGACTAAATAGACTGAAAGAATAAATGAAAGAGCACACACAATCACACACACACAAAACACACACACACACACCAAATAGATGTTGTTTTGCACAGACGCGCAGACAAAGAAACAACTAGACGCCGATTGAGGAAGTTAAACCAAATGAATAATTCTACACAACGGCACACTGACAGTTTGATGATGATTGTCAGCAGGGCTGATTGACCGATAAATGAATGCAAATCAAAGCCTTTTTCTTTTTTTCTTTTTTTTTTGTCTTCCTGAGTACAATTCAAATTGCTGTTTATCTCTCCCACTGGGATGGAGCGATAGAAGGAGGGCTCCCAGTCAGTCACCCACCCATCCCTGCTGGCAGTTTCTGCAGGGCGGAGGGAAGGAGAAGGGGAGACTAAAGTAAACAGCGGAGAACAAATGAGCTCTGTGATGGCTCAGCAAGCACTGCTTCCCTCCTTGCCTGTCTGAATGGCCATTCTTTGTTGATGGCTGAATAGAGGGCTAAATATCTTTTGATATCAGAGCCAGAGCCATCTCTCTCTGGATGCTATATACCGAGGCAAAATCCCTTCATATGCAAATAAAATCTGGGTTATGATTGGTTCTACCCCTGTGGTCGTCGTGCTATAATGGACATCCCATTTGGGATCAGAGGATGAGTAATGGGGCCGTATTTGGGTTTCTCATCTTCCGTTAGCTTTTGGAGTCTTTGATTGTTCTTTGGGGTTTTAGCATTGTGTGCTCATTCATGCTGGTTGACAAGAGCTCTTTTTTTTTTTTTTGAGGGAAGAGGACCAGATGGTGTCCCGTGAACTGGTGTTTAGCATGGCATGCAGAAGGATTTGTGGCGAGGCTAATGCTTAGTTACAATTCACTGATGGATTAGTGTGTGTTTATGGGGACACATCCATGCGGGTATGCCGTGGCAACCCATTCATCAGGACCTGAATCACAAACTAATGCCCTCTATGTTCGCTAAAGAGGTTAAATCCAAAAAAATAAAACAAAGGCACACGATGCAGGTTGATGTTAGCACTTAGCGACACCGAGCACATCCACAGGCTCACATACATCTGCTGAAAAGTACCGTTACAGAAAGTTAGCTTATAACACCGTGATGCAAATATGATGCTTTACATCTACAGGATCTAAAACCAATATTTACACCCAATGTGGCCTGAGCCGACGATGCACTTTTAGTTTGGGTTCGTAAATTGCTCAGAGTGAGAAACTCGAATCGCTTTGAGGTGCAGTAATTTTCATCCTGTCTAACAAATTGATTCTGATGTGAACAATTCCACAAAAAGAAAGAAAAATATGTTCTGCCATTAAATAGAAGCAGTCTGTCAATAGTTTTTCTTTTCTCTCTCTGTCTCTCTCTCTCTCTCTCTCTCTCTCTCTTCAAAATACGGAAACTCATAATATCCTCAGATTGGTGGTTGTCATGGGAAAAGGAGAGACATACAATTTTCTGCAGCCTTGAAAACTACTTGAGTGACACTTAACAGTTTACATAAGAGCAGTCAGAACATTGGCCTTTGTCTGCTGCAGAAATGAGGGCAATTACCTCTGCCTCTTATAATCCTCTGTCTTCTGTAATCTTGCTGTGGAGAGGCTGAAAGGGAAATATAAAGGCCGACTTGAGTGCATCGAATGCTCGATCGAGAAACAAAGCACTTTCTCTTGTTTGGGAGTGAGATTTTAGAGGTCAGTGTGGTCCTTCACTGAGGATTTGGGTATAGTTTCACTCTTTTAGTGATGGTCTGCTGTGAATAGGAACTCACTACTGGGTGGCCAAGATGTAGATACACAGATCTGTTGAGTCAAGGAAACTGCGAACGCTATGTATAAACAGATTTACTTGAAGTATTAACTCGGCTACAAATAATTTTACTGGAGTAATATTATGCTAAGTGCAGCCAATGGAAAAACACAAGTAAATGATGGTATTTGTAGATTACACTCTTTGCTAGCGAAACGAGACTATTTAACAAATAACTTAATTTTTGAGGTCTGTTTATAGTAGCCTGATGAAACCAGGGAAGAAAAGCAAATGTAAAATAGTCTGGGATATTATATGAGAATAAGGAGATGTGTTTAGAGGTTCACAGCTATTCATGCTCCATTTCAAATCTAAAACTGTTTTATTAAACCAAGACGTTTGCTCTGAGAGCAAACTAGACAGACACATTAAAACAAAAATAATGTGAAAGAAGTGTCAACTTTTCAAAATGTATTAATCTATTACTTTTAATAGATTAGGTTTGAGAAAGGTTTCTGAAACCTTTCTCAATAATCAATGACCAAACTTTTTTTGTTGTTTTTTGTTTTGTTTTATGCCAATCAATTTCAATTATTTTTATTTTCTTAGCTCCAATTCACAACAAATATGATTTTTGAAGCACTTTGCAAAAGAAAAAAAACACAAATCAAATTGAACTAACTGTTGTTTCTGTCTTTAATCCACATTAATGAGCTTGTAAGGCCTCCTTGTCATCACCCTAATCTTTGGCTCCCTCCACCGATTCTCCATCAGATTCAGGTTAGAAGAAGCATTTCCATGGTCAGATGTTAAAAAAAAGTAGACCCAATTATTTTGTAATTTTTTTTTTTTTTGACTATCATTGTAAACAACCATGAGCCGGACTCTGTGTCCTCACATCGAGTCCTTCTCCTTGTTCATGTGATTTTCTACATGGATTGCTGTGACCTGTTCAGATAGTCATCCTTACAATTGATAAATTTCTCATTAAATATCGTTTTGTATGAATCACATCTGTAGATGCCTGGCAGGAGTTTCAGGGTTTAAGAGGTTTGTCAAGTGATTTTTTTATTTTTTTATTTTTTACTTCAGTTTGTGCTGAGGGGAAAACAACACACACACACAGCTCCTATCATCTGACACACACATAAAACCTCTCTCTAACACTTTGCTTTTCAGTGACACACAGACAAAACCTTTTTTTTCCTCTCTCCACCTGAGGACAATAGCTGTGCAGTGAGGTGAGACCACAAGAGGAAAAGCATTTATCCCAGCGGAGCAGTGCTGATGACCCTCCCTGCTGGCTCCTCTCTTGCCCTCTTTCTCCCTCTGGGCCAACACAGGATGCTTTTGTGTCGGCTGGATGGAGTCAGGGCGGTGGGTGGTGGTGGTGGGGGCGCAGAGCTAGCGGCGGGCGGACCGCTGTCACACCACACACAGCTTTTTCAAGACACAGGCTGTACTTTTGACATGTGTCTACTGACATTACCCATGATGCTGCTCCTGCTCCTCCTCCCCGCTGGCTCGGGTTGTCTGCTCGCCTCACAGGGGTAATGGTGTGTGAGACAGGTCGAGAGAGGGAATACGCTGTGACTGTGTTGGTGTCTGTTTGTCTGTGTGTACGTGACGGGGGGCAGCGGCGGCGGAAGACTCGGCCTGAGAAACGGGGCGAACGGGGAGGAAGTCATTTTGCTTGTGTAGTTCTAGAAATTGCCCGTTTGTCTGTTTTTCCTGAGGCAGTTTTTCCCACTAACAGGGCCAAATATAAAATGTGTTAGTGTTTACAAGTGTCCTTACAAATGCTCTAAAAGCCCTGATGCATCCAGGAGTCAGCATGGCTCTGGCTGAAGCTGTTTACTTATTTAGTTTTTTCGTATATCACTGCAACGTCTTTGTTTGATAAAACTTTAATGGTCAGACCTTCTAGAAAGAATGACCTGCTCTATAAGTTTAAATTAACCTTTGACAGTAACATGTTGAAGACTCTTGACATGGTTGGTATTTGTCTGGCTATAATTCTGTTTTCGGGGGATTGCTGTGAAGCAGGAAGGATTTGGTGAAATCTTCTGGTTTCCTCAAACAATTTAACACTCAACAATCACATGACCTGCACGACAACTGGTTCTTACAATATTTGCCTGGTGAAATAAAAGTTTAATAAAGATAAAAACTGCATCTTGAGATAATTTATGTTGTGTGTTGGCACTACAGAAATTACTTGAATATAATTTAATTCAAAATTACATTTCAAACTGCAGCTATTTACAATCAAAATTTATTTCAGGCTGGAAACAAAACACAAGTGAAGTCCAAACAAATTTAACCTTGATGGAGTCAGTCAAACCAGTTACATCCAATTAAATGAAAATCTTCAGATTTAATTTGCTTTTCCTTGAAAATATGTTGTAAAAACTCGTACTCATGTTCCTTGAACCTAAAAATAATTTATGTTCATCTGTTGCTTGGAAACATTGTCATGCACAACACACATCGCAATATTTGAAAACCATTCTCTGTCTTGATACCAATGTTTCAGGTTCAAGAAATTCATACTCGGTTAGTCACAATTAGTCGTTTCAGGTATTGTACAAAGCACAAAGTGCAACATAGCAAATAGATTTGTTATGTCACCCACTGGCAGATGTCACTATCTAAACCTCTAAAATGCATCGGAGCTTATTGCATTTCCTTTATTTTGATCTGTATTCTGAATATTTGTGAAGCCACTTTACTGGGACCTGTACAGGGGCATAGATATACTTGTCTTAGGGCTGTGACTTTACTTTGTGTTAATTTGAATTAATAATTGTGTAGATTTTAACACATTAAGAATCTTAACAGTCATGTTGTTACATGCAGAAATTCCACCCAGAACCTAAGTGTATTTGCGTATTTCTGGTATGTCCATAAATCTGACGTATAGGCGTCATCCGCAAACAGCAGTGATGAACAATAAAGCTGCTTCTCTTGGCCCCCTGGGGTTAATTTGACTTCAAAATATCATCTGATGGGACGCTTGAAAAGACTTTTGTTTTGTTCAAGTCGTGCTAAAAGGAGCTGGTCCATCACCGAAACTATTCAAACCTAAAATAGCTTCTCAATGCAAAACATGTAGCAGCAGCACAAACATCCCCAATGCTAATGTTAGCATCAAACATTTCTAAAGAAGGATTTTCTTTCAAATGGTTCCTGAAACACTTGTAATAGATAAAAACAATAAATATCTTTGTTTTTCAGCTCATATGTCTATTTATTAGCAGCTAATAGGGTTTTTGAATTGAGAATTTTGCTTATTTTCTCAATAAATGGTTTTTGATTGAAAAAAGTATCGAGACCAACCACTTTAGATTTCTCTTTTTATATTCTCTAAATAACTTTATAAAGGAAAATTTATTGATTTTGAGAATCGCAATATTTCTTTAGTAATACTCCAAACAATCATAAATCTAGCAACTAAGAGAAGATTTTCTTTATTACACTATCATGAAAGTTTGTTTCAGCCGAATATAAAGCAACCCAATCTCAGATAAGTAGAAGATGGATGCCTTTGTTTTGTTTTTTGTAAAAAGCTGAGCTGGCACATGATAGCTGTTTTATCTACACCCAGCATCTGGAGAATTTGTGCTCTGTGTTTGGATCATTAACCAAATCAGCCTCCATTAGAACAATAAACCAACAAATGAGACATTGTAATCACTTGACATTCATCCATCTTCATCCTGAGAGCTTCAGTGTCTGTCTGATGATTTCCTTTCCTCTGGTTCGGTTTTCACTCCCAGCTAAACCATCTGGAGTTTTGCTGCATTTGGGGTGGTGTATAATTGAAGTGATTTGTTGATGGATATTTTCACGAATGTTCCAGGAAAACATTTAAAAAATAGTGAAATGTGTAGATATTCCAGCCTCATCTCTTTGCAAACCATAGTGTCGATTTTTGCTACCATTTGTTAATTTGTTACTTGGCTTTCGAAGCACCGATACGCTCTACCTCTACGCTCTGCTGCCACATGGAGATCCTACACTGAATGAGCAGTTTCCCCTTTTGCCTCTCACTTTGCATAAAGCCTCTCGAAATTTCAGGAACAGACTCACACTCATTTGCCTGTCACATTAACTCGTTTCCCTCGGGGCTTTTTACCACACTGACCCACCCAAACAAATGACCTGTTCATGGAGCACAAAGCCCGTCTCCTTCTCTGTCAGGCTTCCGGCCTCACTTCACCTCCTCTCTAACCTCCCGTGACCTTTCCTTCCTCCTCCTCTCCCTTTGCTTATATGCTTTTATATATATATATATATATATA